>NC_133204.1:182500-237500 GCF_958299795.1 Porites lutea
TCGTACATGAACATCGCTTGTAGGAGTACTCAAAATGCCGCGCGTATCAAGCGCTTTTAAAGATTACAAGAAGCATTATATGCTTCTGAGATTACACATAGTTAGAAAACCATAATTAAAAATAAACATAATAAATTCTTGTTATGCTAAAGCGTAACTCTGTTATTATTCATTCAAACACTCAATAGTTCGCACTGCAAATTTGGCGATGTCAAAAGTGAGAACCGGCTAGCCGGAAAGGTGATCTTGGAAATTTTTTTAACATTTTCGCTAAAAGCCCATTATTACCTTACATACCACATAAGAGCAGATCGTTGTGACTGAACAATCCCGACATTATGGAATTCCGTCTTCATGAAAATGTTTTATAATATGTTGTCAATTCTTTAATTTTTGTTGCAAAGTAAGCGAGTGCTTCGATTGTCCAGAATATTGAATGAGTGCAATGTGTCTTGCAAAATTGTGAAAACTGCATTCTGTCCAAGGTCTACAGTGTATGATAAAAAAAAGCGCCGCGTAGTACTGTTTACCACGGATGTGATGTATAACTGAAAAGTATAAAAGGCTGCTTTACACGCCACCAGTTGGGAAGATTTTGTAAAGTAAACTTGTCGAAAGCGAAAAAATTGGCCTGATTTTTTATTTTTGCCTCCCTTTTAGATTTAAGCAATAGCAAACGGTTTCCGTGTTTGCATAGCCTGATATAAACACAAGAGGGGTTGGGAGAATTCGAGACAATTCGTCGAGGGTTTGCATAACCGTCGAGAATTCTCCCAACGCCTCGAGTCTGCCTCGTTATGCTCTTGATTGTGATCGAAGATGATTGCTTTTTTTTGGGTGTACATATAAGGCTATTAACTCGATGTAAGATTTGTTTCACTCTTGGACTGTTTTCAAATTATTTTTCTCTAAAATCACTTAGCCTTTCCCTCAAAAGTCACATGAATGTGCCCTAACGTTAACTGATTTGTGGATTACAAGTTTATTGTTTGATTTAAATTATAAATGAATTAAGGGAGCTTCGCTTTTAGCCCTGACTAAATCTATATATTATACGGAGCCAGTAAGTTCTTTTGTTGCTTTGTAAAAATTTTAATAAAATAAAAGACAGAATGATATAACATTCATCGTTTTTCATTCAAAGTTAATTTTTTCGGTAAAATTCTCGCGCTGTTTGGTTCAGGTTCATCGGGAGTGTTATTAGGTGTCATTTAAAGGCTTTTGAGAATTTTTAATTGTGGGAAGAGTGGTTTTCAAAAATCCAGTTATACATATAATAGATGTATAAACAAATTAGCTCGACGGTTAATGTTTTCTTTTACTAACTAAGGAATAGGCCATTTCCGAGTTCCCTCGGGCCTCTGTTTCAAAACGAGGGTAGGTGCTCAGCCTTTTATATGGAAATCATTTTTCATTCTCATGCAAATAAAACTCATTTTCACAAGAAAGGTTGTGCACCTAGCCTCATTTGGCCTATTACGAGTAAAAGTAGATAATCCCATTACTTTTCTTCTTGAAGAAAAAAAGATACATTCAAATAAACTAAACATTCATTTGAGTTTAATGAAACTAAAATTTCATTCCAAAAAAATAATGAGAGGGAAAGGGTCAAGTCAATGTTATTTTCTTGGTGTTTCATTTTTGTAACATCAATTTTAATTTGCTTGAAATAATTGAACTTCTAACAAAAATACATCAAAGTACAGTTTATATAATACTCGAAAAGCCTTTTTAGCGAGTTGGTCATAATAAAAAAATTCATATCTCGATAAAAGAAACTCCATCGATGAAAGTTCAAGGGTTAAGTTTAAGTGTACAACATTTAAAAGTTCTAACTAGGTTTGGCCAATTTACGTCTCCCACTTGAAAAGCACCAAAGGCAAGATGGTAAGAATTTCAAAGAAGATGATAAATCTGAAAATAAAGTAAAAAATAAGGCAGGTTTGACCGCTAGCTGGATATATAATTGTTACACTAAGTACCCAGGGAACAATTTACTGTTTTAATTCCCAACACAGGAGAGTATACGTATATAAAGTATATGTATAATACAGTGGAATCTCGACCGATAACACGAACTCGGATAACTCGAATTCTCCGCTAATTCGACCTAAATTTCCCTTCCCTTGATCAGAATTTCACTAAAATTTACCCCGATAAATGGAATTCCCCGCGAAATTCGAACTGTTTTTCGTTTCCCTTCAGAGTTTGAGTTACCGGGTTCTGCTGTTATGTCATTTTACAAATGCATGACAAGAAGAAAAGAATCTAATCTCCCTAAGGGTTGATTTCCAATGTCGCGTAATTTTTACGTGCGTACGTGAGTAAAATTTACGTTTGCAACTAAAATAGAGGCAATGCATGAAAGGTCGCTCATAAGCGTAAAAGTTGAACCTCGCCCAACTTCTCGTTTAAGCTCAGCAATTTTTATATTGCCTCTGTTTTATTTACGTGATTAAAATTTACGTGCGTTAAGGCGCGTAGCCCAAAACGCGTCAGTGAAAATCAACCTTAACATCAGCTGGGCGCTTTTTTTTACAGTCAATTCCCTTTTGGAGGTTGAGTTAGATTGATCGAAGAAGAGTACGCCAAAGGTTCTGATAAAAATCTTTGTACAGAAAAATACGTGATTTCTAGAGTTCATTCCATTTATTTTTATTCCGGAATACCTTCAATCGAACTCAACCGAACTTATCGAACTCAATCGAACTTAGTTTCCTCATTACCGAGAGTCTGCAATAGCGGGATTCTACTTCATGCCAACTTCTATAATTTATTTTTGCCGGTGATTCAGATGCTATCCGTATTATTGGGGCGTCCCTAAGGCGAGTGTACTGAGCTAAATCCAAGTCGAAAAGAATTTGGGGCTATTCGGCTTTTATATCAAAACATAAAAAGCCCATGATGCAGAGACAGTATTTTTGCTTTCAAAAGGTCTTTTTCAACAGAGAATTATCGCGGGTGCGAGATTACAAAATTTTGCGACTTGGTTCATAGCATCAGAAAGAAACGGAAGCTTTTGATAAATAAATGTGAAGGTTGTTCTTTATATGTTGTAGCGCTAGGCGAATCCCGGGGGTACCCCTGTAAGTAAGTCATGTGACATATGGAGTAATAACCATGTGCGAAGTAATGATTCAGAGACTGGTTTTGCGTGCAGATTAAAGATGCGTTTATTCTCTTGACGCCGAGTCAAGTTCTGGGAAACCATCAAGACAGCGAAAGCCACCAAGTCGACGGAACTTAGGTGACTGATTAATCTGACATATGGCGTAATAACCATGTGCAAAGTAATGATTTAGAGAGTGGTTTTGTGTGCAGATTAAAGATGTGTTGTTCTCTTAACGCCGAGATTGAACTGATAGTTATGGCGTTACAATAAGATTTATTATATGTACATTTGTTTTAAGGTTTGTTTATCAGAGTGTAAACGCACTTTGCCTACCAGGTAGTTTACAAGCACTCCACTCAAATAATATAAAACAAATAACGAAAATAGAACATGACGGGATTAGAAAACACAATAGGCACGACGCAGCAGAGGATTATAACAACGGACAACCGAGAAAAAATCCAGCAAGCGTCCATGGCGTTGATCGCACATGAGACCGCAAGATTGCGAGACTGAGGCGGTGATCACTCGGCCACGCTGAAACCAGTGTTTTACTTTTTTTGAGATTGATTTTGAGGCCAGTCTTCTACCTTTTTGGGATTAATTATAATAGTTATTTAAAATTGGTAAATAAAACATAGTTTGTCTGTGAGAATGGGGCTAAAGACGACGCCCCGATTAGATCCTGTATTCCGATCTTAACTTACCTAATTTTTGGGCAAACTGCCGATGACACACAACAAGACGGCTTTCCCTCGCTAGTCACGCAACAGTATTTTAATTGTTTATTGTCATTCGGGCGAGGACAGTAGTCTCTTATACCTGAGCCTCGATCTGTGCACCGTTTTCCGCCTGAGTGACAACAGTTAGGACCATTGTGATAGCAACACACACTGGGTGATTTGTTGGGACTTACGTTAATCTTGCCTGGACATTTTAACGGATACTTCCGAACCGCTGGACAAGAATCACCTGCAAAAGTAAGGAGAAAGTTTCCTTATGTTTGTCAATAATCAATGAAAGCGCACATGTGGGCTTAGCCAGCAGTTTTAAAAAGCACTAAAAAGAAATCAAGCAAGACACAGGCAACATTGGGACCAAAGGTACTTTGGTTACCAAATGTAAATAATCATTCAGTATTAGATAGAACAGGAAAATATAACAGCAAAGAGAAAACCAGGTAAACAGAAGTCATAAAACGACGAAACTAGCAAACATAATGAGTACATAAAACCCGGCATTACCCAGGGTGGGCGTACTGGGTCCCGCGAACCTGAATTTAAACGAGAGTGAACGCTTTCTACCAGGTTTAGCAAATGGCTTAATTAGTTTTAAAAAATAGCGATTAAAATCGTGGAGAAAATTAACTAGATAAGATTAATTAATATTACAAGACTTTTATAAAGCTTTGACAGAAAAGTATCACCAACAACTGTTGCCACTCTCTTATAAATGTGTCAGGTATCACCTTGGTTAATTGTCAGTCTCCTAAAGACAATCGCAAGTAAGATGAAAAGCCATATGTTGTAGACGTGTTGTTGTGGCCAACTAATGCAATTTATTTGCTTTGTGTATAAGATATTTTTTGAAAAAATAAAGTGACGGTTAGGTTTATGGTCGAGTGCCAGATTGGAATATCGAGCCAGTTAATAGGTTCCTAAAACCCTCATTCTTTCCGGCTAATCAGCGACGAGACTTAAAAATCTCTAAACTAAAAGAGATCAATTCCGATACATTAAAATTCAAACTTGGCTGCGTCGCTTGGGGGAATAAAACAAAAGAAATCATCTTGAGGCTCAGCAATGAATAGTACATTTCTCTTGTTTTTTCCCCAACGCCTCGGAGCCAAATATGAATCTCAATATCTCGAAAATGATCCATTGGCAACAATACTTAACTCAAGAACGCAAATTAGAGTGCATGGAAAAGGGAAAAACAAGCAGAAAAAAGCAAAACAAAAAACAGAAACAAAAGAAATTATCAGGAAGCCTCGTGTAATCTTTCTACCAAACTTCATGTTGAGCTCTTTGAGGTCACAACTGTTTTGCCATGTTGCGGTAAGTATCCTCCAAAACTGTCCACAAATATAAGCAGTTGTATCCAAAACAATACTTGGTCCTCTGAGTTTTTTTCTTTGAATCGCGTCGGAGTGAGACAGGGGTGCCCGCTCTCCCCGTAACTCCTCATTCTATGCGCAGAGGCCTTGGGCAATACCGTTAGGAAGGATGAAAACATTCGTGGCATTAATATAGCCAACGTTGAGTGCAAACTCTCACAATATGCCGCTGATACAACAATCATTCTAGAAGGATGTGAGTCCCCCTTTTCCAGAACCCTTTATTTACTTGACACTTTCGCAATCTCTTCTGGATTGAAAATCAACTATGAGAAAACCGAGGCTCCCCGGATGGGTTCATGCAGAGATGGAGATTTTCCTGTTCCTTCGAATAAAAGGATCACTTGAGCGAAGATCAAAGTCTACGCCCTCCGCAACATCAATTTGCGTGACAAAATTGAATAAATGAAAAAAATCCTGAGCAGTTGCTCAGTTAGAAGACTGACTTCTTCTTGGTAAATTTGCAATACCAAAATCTCTTGTTGTATCAAAAATTGTTTACCTGCTGTCATCTTTACCAACACCTCAAGGTGTAATCAAGGAGCCATTAATTCTCTATTATATGATTTCCTCTGAGACAGCAAAAGTGATAAAATTAAGAGGAATTTAAAAGGAGGGCTAAAAATGATAGACCTTCAGAGCTCTAATGAACCTTACAAATTAAATGGCTAAAAGGCTATCTAGGTGACAATAATCAGGGGAAGTGGAATCCTTTGTTGATTAAATTATAGCGAAGACAACTTAAATTTCCTTTCCTCCCAGTTTTGGCTTAACTCCCTCACATGAATTGATAACAAACCCTTCTTTTATAAGTGACAGTTTCATGCAGGAGTGAAAATGTTTTAAAGGATTTGCTTGACAGTTCAAATCAATAATTTGCTAAGCTACACTACTGTCATTACCAAATACAATATATAGACGAACTATCTAGAGTACTGTAAAGTAGTTTCTGCTCCAGTTAAACACTTGAGGAAAAAATGTTCCTCCAATCAAAACCTCACTCCCTTGGAAAAAAACAATGATAAACCCCTCCTCTTCCGAGAAAGTTTGCATAACAAACTTATCAGATCATTGTTAAAAGAAAGACTTCCTCGCGAGTGAAAAGCCTGCCCTGGGAAAGTGGCTGTCTCAAGAGGATATTTTTTCACATGAACAAGTGAACTGGAAAAACACCTATCAGCTGCCATTTCTTCGTGCTACGGAGAAAACTAAGATTATTTCAGTTTAATTTCTGCATAGAAGAATAGCTACAAACGACTTCCTTCTTAAGATAGGCAAAAATGAAAGTAAAACATACTCATTTTCTTTTTTGTGCTGATTCCCCAGATACCCTCGCGCATCTTTTTTGGGACTGTAGATCAACTCAGACTTTTTGGAATAATATTTCGCAGTGGATGTCTGAAAATCTTGATCTGGCAAATATCACTCCCTTCTCGCCGGCTATTTGCCTCGGCTTAATTGACAATATATCCAGTCTACTCCTACACCACTTTCTCCGTATCGCTAGACACTATATATATATCTATATATTTGCAAACTACGGAATACCCTTCCTGAGCTACAAATGTGCACTCAGTTATACGCCCCATGGAAATTGAAAAACAGATTGCTTTCGACAAAAATAACTTAGCCTCCTTTAGGAAGAAATGGGCTACTTTCAAAGAATGTCTCTCAGAAAAATATCCTCCAAAATAACGGCTGCCACGTACGATTTTCGACGTTCTTTAGACGAGGATTTCGTTCGATTTGAAAGCTATTTGGAAGCCGAAATTTGGTGAGTAACTTCTCTCTGTATGAACTTTCTGTTAACAGAGGAAAAAATATAACTTTTTGAAACGAAATCACAAGTGATTATCTAAAGTACACAGTAATGGTTTGAACACTCCTCCTCTTATTGAATTCGGTAAGTGGAGTTTAATTTAAAGGTCCTTTCTTTAACCGATTGTAAACATTACAAACATCTTACCTTTTATTGCAGAAGACTTGAACATCGCTAAGAAGCCAAAGCTCGTAATTTTACCATCCGATCTGAATCTGACCCAAAGATATCTTCCACTTGAATACAGAATGACAGATGGCTTCATATTAGTTCCACATAATCTAGTCAGTAAATGATCGCTTGAGTCGTTCCCATCCCTTACTTCAAGAAAGTCGCATCTGCAAGCATCACAACTTTGAATAGACATTGGAGCAATTTCCAGTGCTATACGAGTGTTGGGAGGAGTAGTAATTTGCCAAATACAGTCCATATTGTTAGAATAATTACGAGACGAGAACTCTGGGCTGTGTATATCCCCGACTCTGGAATTAATTTGAGTAAAATTTCTGCAAACTGAAGAAAAATTAAGAGATAGGAGATTTAGTCTTTGGCACTCATTGCAAATGGTAGGAAACCTTAGAACCTTAAGTGGCTATCATAATCATCATCATCACAATCAGCATCATCATCATCATTATAATAATAATAACCATCATCGCAATCATTACCATTATCATCATAATAATTTTAAAAAAAAACAAATCGCTGGGAGAGGTTTTACACAGCTACAATAAAATTTTCAAGTGAAAAATTAAAAAAAAAAAGACAACATAAGTTTGAGTTATAAAACATCAGTAACATTTAGTAACGTATTGTGCGTGCATTGTTAGCTTATTTAAACAATACTTTTTTCCGGATTGAGCCAGATTACGTGTTCAAGCAAGAGTAGTCATAGAGGGTCATTTTACCCCTCTTTGGTGGATAGGTAAGGATAGTTTAGGGATAGTCTATGACATCAACCACTGTTTTGACCTAGGGAAAAATGCGTTTCTCCATACTAATTAAGTGCCCAGTCAGTGCCTCGCTAGCTACAATGAGGGACAAAAGTGTTTACACACTTCCGTAAAATGGCCCCTTTTTGCATAGTGGATATACTTATCCCCTTCCCCTGTCTACCCCAACCCCTTCCCCCCAAAATCAATGTTGAATTTTGGACCCTCAAGTCTTTTTTTTACTTCAGACAACATTGATTCGGGGGGTCGGGGGATTTACGGCGTTTAAAAGGAATGAAATAATAAATGAATTAAATGTTTGTTAAAAGCACCCGTTTTAAATAAGTGTGTCAACTACTTTTGTCCCTGATTGTCTGAAATATGTATCTGTGTTTTCCGGCTAAATTTTCCGGCTAAATTAATAAGGAGTTTCAACGGTTAACCACGAGAATACATATCGACATTAAGAGGTCATAACAGACTAATGTTACTTTCCGTTTGCCGAAACGTGGTTAACCGTTGTAACACGAAAGAAGCAGTGTTTTCCTCAGTTTGAGCTGTCGTTTTCTTTGAGAGTCAAATACCAGTTCACGTTTCAAAGCTCTCTTTTCATTTTCTCTGCCGACAATACACAAAAACACAGGGTTTCGCTTGAGAAATGCAGTCGAAATACACAGACATATGCGCTTATGTCACGCTATTTGCGTTGCGTTATCATGTCACACAGGGTGTCACGAGGTGGGATTGAAAGTAATTGTTTTCGTGTACACTTGCAATGTTTGCTACGCTGTCCTTAGTTTTTTATTGAATTGGCCATGAATTTACCTTCACTTTTCCGTAGTTTCGATATTGAACGCAGTGACGGCCGATCCTCACTAACGCTCCATATTTCCGTGGCGGGCCAGTGACTATCCCCACTACGTGTCAATCCTTACCCTATCCGTGATTGTTTAGGCCTTAACAATATGATAAAGTGAAGAACGAGAATTATCCACTTTATTAAAAATATTTTCAGTACGCACCCCCTTGAAATTCATCAAAAGTTGTACATAGGCGCGAGTTTCAGCGTCAGTTTTTAGCTTGTAAACCATATCGACGTTAATTCTGGATATCGCAGCCCTTTTATTACGTCATCGCGTAATTCGAATTGGCCCTATAATTCGGTCGTCAATAAGTCTATGTCACCACCACAACCAACAACATAATTATGTCATTGATTCCTTTAATTTCAGTTAAAATCAGTGTCATACACGGCTCAACTTGTGTGCAGTAGCACAATTTTGCATTCAGACAATGAGGGACAAAAGTGTTGACACACTTCCGTAAAATGGCCCCTTTTTGCATAGTGGATATACTTATCCCCTTCCCCTGTCTACCCCAACCCCTTCCCCCCAAAAATCAATGTTGAATTTTGGACCTTCAAGTCTTTTTTTTACTTCAGACAATATTGATTCGGGGGGTCGGGGGATTTACGGCGTTTAAAAGGAATGAAATAATAAATGAATTAAATGTTTGTTAAAAGCACCCGTTTTAAATAAGTGTGTCAACTACTTTTGTCCCTGATTGTAGGTAAAAATGCGTTCCTCCATCTAATAACTGTCTTCCTGCATACTAATTCGGTATAGGTTTACTAATGAGCGTTTCTCTACTGCAATAGGCACAATAGGCTTTCCTAGATTTTCCCGTTAAGTAGCTTGAGCCCGGCTTACTGGAACGTCTCTTAATAGGAAAATAGGAGCCATCATCTAGCAACGAGAGAAACGGCTTATGTCTTCTTAATGCCCCTAGGTTTTGCCACATCTCACCTCTTCTTCGTTGTCTGCATTGGCTTCCTGTTAAAGCCAGGATACAATTTAAGATACTGCTTATTACGTTCAGGGCAATTCACGGCCTTGCTCCTAAATATCTTACGCGATTTACTAAAATTTAAATCGTCCTTATGTAACCTTAGATCTTCAGGTAGTATTTTACTTTCTATGCCAGCTGTTCGATCGAATACGTTAGGTGATAGAGCTCTTATGGTAGCAGCGCCAACGCTCTGGAACTCCCTTTTGAAGAGAACTTCGTGCGATGACTAATGTGAACAGTTTTAAGGCGCATATTAAGACTTATCTTTTTAGAACTTTATATTGGTGAGCAATTTTATTTTCAGTTCTTACTTGCATGCAAATATATTCTTTTTATTGTTATTTTTTTTAAATGCATTATCTTTTGTTTGTTTCTTGTAAAGTAACACAGTTGTAATGGGCAGCTGATCATTCTCATGTTAAGCTGCGCACAATAAGTTCATAAATTATTATTTATTTATTATTAATTGGCCTTTGTACGAGTTAAGATTGTGTTTCCTGGAGCGGATGTATTCATGAGGACTGAGAAAGTGAGGGTGAAGGGAGCAACACTGAAACGACCAGTGACCAAGTTGTGCTTATTAGAAGCAGTTAACGATGAATAGGAGATGAACTTTGAAGAACATTGTACGAACCTGAACGAATGTTCTGATTATCTATTGTTGAATTTATGAACCCTCGTTTAGCTGAGGGTTCATAGGGGGCGAAATATTATGAATTAAATCGGTTGCCCATGACAACGCATCCCCTGGATTCCCTTAGGATAGGATTGACAAGCGAGCGGGTGATTTTAAAATTCAGTTTTCTCTTGCAGTCGAGAAGAACTGAAGATTTGTGAATAGAACTGGAAAAGGAGAAACAAATTCACGTTAGTGTATGTAGGTGTTTTTCGAGATCTTTTTTTCTTTGGAGCGAATTTTTCATAGGATACTTGGTTTTTCCTTTTAGCGAGTCGATCTATCTATTGAAGTGCCTCAAATCCATGTAGAAGAGAGAAGGGACCGAGCTGATATCGACGCGTGAATAAAAGTTGAATTGAAAGTAAACTGAAATCTGTCTAGTGAATACTCAAGAACCGGGAGCTGGCGACAACACCACTCTCTTGAACACAAACGCACCAGAAAATCATCAGGCGTCATAAACTAATTGAGAATTACTACCTGCTCCTGGGAGAACTGAAGAGAAGGAAGCTGTGAATCCTGTAAAGCTGTTGCCATGATCGGATTTAAAGACGATCGACAGCGTCTGCTGGCTTGAAAAGAAAGGCCCCGGCAAAACGCTACCGCAAAACTTTCCAAGAGAGGTTTGTTTTGGTCCAGTGTAATCAAAAACCTCTACATAGTCACATTTGCAGTCAATACAGTTCTCCAAGTGAAAGGTTTTAAATGAAAGTTGAACGTGCACATGGGAGCCTGGAATTGTTATCGTCCAGTTGCAACTAGTATTGTCTGGATATAGTAAAGAACCATGTGGCTTGGGACTTTGTAAATTCCCGGAACTGTTGGTGAAACGATAGATATCAGGGCACCCTATTGAAAAAGAGAAAAAACAAAATGACCATGATTAAAGCTACAGTTTTTTTGCTAGGCAAAAAAGTCCTTGTCCCGCTCACACACACTAATAATAATAATAGTAATTATAATATTAACAATTATTAAAATTGTAATAATAAAATGTTAGCTTACAAATTTCAAAGACTAAAAACTTTGTTTTTTCCTTCAGTCACCTTTCTAGGATTAATCCATAGTCTACTTCGTTTCACTGAGCGGTAATATAACAGGACTTACAAAATCCTTTTTTAAATACGAGTAACCTCAATAACACTGTTTTGTCTTGAAACTTACATTGCGTTGAAACGCATTCCACTAGATAGAGAGCTGAAAAAAGAAACATACGAGGGAGGTAAAAATTCACAAATATTCTATACATAGTAAGCATTCCCGTGTATGCATATACGGGATAGACTGAAGTAATGGTCACGGAGTAATCAGCAAATCCCTTGGAATTCTCACAAGACTGAGACACTTTGTTCCCTCTGGTACTTTACTTAGCATACCTAGCCAATGTTTGAAAACGTGCCTCCAAAAGGCCCAGAATATTTGCACAGAAACCTGGAGATAGCTAGGTTTCTGGTGGCTGCGGTGCGAATTTTCATAGGGGGCTTGCTGTCTTGATTGGTCTCATCGTTAGGCTCAGTACCTGAGTTAACTTGCCATGGGGTGGGAAGGGGCCTCCATGTATATCCCTAGAGGGAAGGGTGTTGCAAAAGCGTGGTATGGTCAGTTTGTCTCTTTGGAGAATCAGTTCACTGATCATGTGTCTGCTTCAAGCTTTTCATGCCAAATTCTTTAAATGTTTCGGGCCGGGGGGGGAATGTGGCCTTGAATTCTCTGCTTATGTCTAGCTTAAGTCTCAAGCTGTCGCTGTCATGTAGAGCCTTAAAGCAGCTAGAGATGGCTAAGTTGAGAGTTTCTTTTTGATGGACTTGAATATTTCTTTGCTAATCAGGAACTAAGAAGAGAGTGACCTTAGAAGGCTTATGGTTAAGAGCTGAGTTTCTTTAGAATATTTACTTTTTTAAGTCAAGTTAGGCTGTGTGGCCTAGAGTTGTCAGCTGGTGCGGTTTTCATAAATTCAGCTAGATATATAAATCTTTAATCCAGCCCTACAAAACTTATGGTACTGCTGTATGGGACCTGGAAGCCGCTAAAACAAACTTTGACAATGTATTAATTGACTGAATTGAGCCAAAACGCGCGCTTTGTTTAATTCACCGACTTTGTTCCACACACATCTCATGCGATACTGTTATTCAACCTATATAATATCCTCCCGCTTAACTTTCAATACTGCTGGTCAGTTTGTACTATTATGCATGCCTTCAGCTAACAACTGTTCGCCGGAAGCTTTTTCTAACTTATTTATTGAACCTTCGAAGTGCATTACTAGAGCTACAACACTAGGTTGTAGTCTAGTGGTCTTTACATTAAATATTCCAGGACAAATCATTTAAAATATTCATTTTCTAGATTTGGTGCAAGAATTTGGAACAGTATTCCTCTAAGTATCAGAGTACCTCGATCCTAAACACAAATTTAAAACTTCTTCACATCAGCTCCTTTTATATATTTTAGAATTGGAGGATACTTATATTGACACACCTACTTTAATTAATAAACTATAAGATATGAAATGTAAAATAAGTTTGTCATTTTATAACGCTGTACTGTAACAACTTCAGTCCATCTTCTTGTGTCATTTATAAAGATATTCCTTTCCCTGTGTTCTGCTTAATTTCTCCCTAGTAAATTACTTTATGTTTTCCTCTGCCCGCCTCGATTAGCTAAGCTATTTGAGAGCAGAGGATGTTTGTGTTTTAATCTGATTTAATTTAATTTGTAACTTCTTTGAAGATTAATATTAAACTTCAAACTTCACTTCACTAAAAATCTGTAAAGGCGGTTCCTTGATATAATTAGTTCCTAAAAACCCACCCATTAAACGTGTGTAAGGACTCTACAATTATCGTAAATGATAGACAGGGAATCTTTCCGACATATTAGGAGTATTAGATTGCTCCGTATGTTGTAGAAATATTTGTACCCGTTTAATTGCACAGGCAATCTAACGTGCGTAGGACCTTTTTGGAGACAATGATAGAAACAAGGAGGAAGTAGATGAAGAGGAATAAGCCGATAAAGCACCCGGAAGGGAGAGGGGCATGGAGCACGCTCAGACGAAGAATCACCGAAAAAGCGTCTAAAATTCACTATGTCATCTTTCACCATCCAAGGGAGGCAGCACAGAGGGAATCTGACGTTGAGTCAAGATAACTCTAGCTGGAGATAAAGAGAAAGTAAGAAGAACCTACCGTGGATACCCGCAAGCAATGCTAATTAAAAATAAACCCACTGTCAGATCAACAACAGCAGTTACAGCTGGTCATACAACAAAAGCATCAGCAGCAAGCAGCCAGGAAGGGAAACTGACACAAGTAGTTTTCTGAACTCTTACAAAAGGGGCAATAATTTTGATCGCAGGAGTAGTTGTTGCTTTCTTTGTAAACTTGTAAACTTGTAAACTCAGGGTAATTTAACTTCTTTTTCTGAAATTTTTCTTATATAATTTAAATCAAGGAAGTTTTTGAGGTAAAAGATCTTTTGTGCGCCTTGGAAATTAGATCAGAGATGATGTTTTCATTATTGCACTCATATGTGTTGGACGTAATATATCACCGACGAGTGCAAGGGTTTCATCAGGGGTTCCACACACCGAGAAACAGATGAAAGCACGAGGCCGTGTTTCGAGGTGATTGGAAACCCTGATGAAACCCGAAACACGAGTTTTTGATATGGTTTCTCAAAGCATCTTTTGTCGTATTGTTGTAATACATTTTTGTATTGTATACTATTGTTTACAAAATTAGTATCGAAATTATTCAAAGTTGGCCTGGTTGTGGTGAGATGGATGCAAGTACAGCTAACTCCTGTTTTAGAGTTCCAAGAACAGTCAAAGAAGATCAGTCTGCTTTAGTCAGTGTTGCTAGACCTAGTGGCACGAAGAACAAACATAAGTGGATGGTGGAAATTCTTCGTGAATGGCAAAGGACGAGAACATTGAAACCTCCGGATTTAGAAGTTGGAAACGTTTTCAAAGATTACGATTTTCACCACGTGTGTTCTGTCTAGGACAATCTGTTGCCTAGTCCCGAGGCCTCATTATTGTGCGCTGCCGATGCGTTTCGGGTCACGTGGTCCGAGAAAGTTTCTCGGCCGCTCGTCTCGGATACGTCACCGAAATAAATTGACCGAGAAGAAGGAAGGCCTGAAAAGACGCCGTACAGGGACTAGTCAAGAAAATCTGGAGGACATGGATGCTTTTATCGTTCAACTACTGGTCCTGCTAAATTTATCCAGGAGGTCGCAAATAAGAAGGGCGGCCGCTGTCCTCCATGAACGTTGCATGATATCGTATGTAGAAAGAGTAATGTAGTAAGTTGATGACAATAAACGGCAATGTTGATATTTTTGGTTTTGTTATTGTAATTTTGATATGAGCACACGCGTGTTTTGATATCAAAACACGGCGTGTTTTCATCTGGTGTTTCATTGAGTATCAAAGACTCATCCACCTGATCAAAATAGACATCATTTATTACCTGGTCACTTCATGAATCATTAATGAGTTTGAGAAATGCATTTGAATACTGCTATTCGCTTGTCTTCTTTGTTGACCTTGAATTCTGGTGGTTCATTTCAAAAACGAAATTCCAAACATTCTGCCCCAGGAAACAACGCACTCAGTCCCTATCCACCACAGTGTGTGTCCCTACGGGCCTCTTGAATTATATAAAGCATTGAAATGCGAGGAGTTCAAAAAAGGTTTTTTTCAAAGAAGGCTAAGTATCGTCTGTACGATAATTTCTCTCCGTCAAATCTCTACGAAAAAGAATCATTTTTTATTCATTACACATTAAGCTCGCTTTTTGAAAAACCTTGTTCTGAAAAATGCAGACTGTATTCCTTTTTAGCAAAATTTGTTCTCAATTGAATTACAGCAGCAACCATATATTATGAAGAAGAACCTGGAAATAGGATCTCGATGCTAAAACTGGAGAGAAATACAAAAATTAAAAAAAACTCATAATTCAATATTCTGAAACAAATTGTTACCGAAGAGCCATTTGTCATGAGCCGGAACTGAACACGTGGTGTACTGTTTGTTTTGGAAGTACAACTTGCCAATTAACATGCCTTCCCCTGTTCTCTAGACAGTTCACCGCATATCCTTCAAATTATGTATTGATTGAATTTAGATTTATCGGCTATGCTTGAATCAAAAGACAAACCTGCTATTAATAATGTTATCATTATTTTACAAACGAGAGCACTGGGATGGACTTTATATCGGCGTTTACTTTCATGTGCGATCGCTAGCACCGTATTAATCGTGGCTCAGTATTTGCTTTAAGGGAGATAAACTACTTTACTCAAGCAAAATCAGGGAATCAGTAAAAAAATATGAAAAGATTTACTTTATACACTTGAATATAATGTTGTGTTAGTTGCTATGTAAACTCGAACACACAGCACACCACCTTTTACCAGTAGCTTCATCACAACTCGGAGTTGGCAGGGCAGCTCAACCTAAGAAGCAATATTAAGTAGCCCCAATAGACAGGCGTACTTACCTATAAAATATATTATCATTGCGGTCGTAGGAATAAAATTTTTCCGAGTCCATTCAGGATCAAAATTATACGAAGCATCGGGATTGAGCCAAAGTTTCTTGCTTACTTGAAAGTAGACATATAAAGTGTACGTCACGCAAAATCTTCATTGATCTCAGACTTGCTTATGCAAATCAACCAAACAAGGAAACACGTTGACAGGTGTTTTAACCACACCGCTCAGGCCATTGAAGAATTGAAACGGGGTCAATCGAACGGATCGACAAACACGTCAAATGTCAAAGGAATCAACAAGACTGGTTGATTTAAGCGAAAAAAACTCTTGTCACTTGCCACGACCATTTTGCAGACTTTAAAAAGTTTTTCAAAAGCTGGGGACAAATTGCTATGCAAAGTTATGGAGAAGATTGTTTCTGCAAAAAGAAAATTAAAATTGAATGAGTCTGAGTTTATTTATAATGCACATTGACCGTGAGTAATACCTCAACGCACTATATTTTTTTTGCCGGCTTCAATTTTTTTCTGACAGCACGATGTTTCCACAAAGAAAGGAGACTCTACCTTTTTAAGTTAAAGCAAAATTCTATTTGCCATTGCTTATCTTTACCGATACTGGTATATAGGGTTTGTTTTGAACTTAATTTTTCATATTCTCTTTTCAAGTATAATTCCTGGCTATAAAGAAATTATAGTTAGGTAAAGATTCATCGTATATCAAGCACAACACGGCTAAACAAAACAAACAAAAAAGAAAGTAAGACTTGTTGGACACTGAACGTCGCACTCAAGTTCAAAAGCCAGTAAATTCCCGTCTTGTAAACTTTGCCAATTGTGTAGGAGGGTTAGCTGAAAAAAGATAATAGGGCCATTTATACGAGGAAAAATAAGACGCGTCTTACATAAGACGCGAACTGTACCATTTATACGAGCATGTCTTATCTAATAAGACGCGTCTTAGCTAAGCCGCGTCTTATTTTAGACGAAATGTGCCGTTTATACGGAAAGTTCGCGTCTTATTTAAGACGCGTCTTATTTTTCCTCGTATAAATGGCCCTAATGAGTATATCTTCGGAATCTATAAATTAAAATGCATTGAATTTTAATTTTCCCATGGATTCACCAGATTTTTTGTTTCTTTCAAGGATTCCTAAAAATGTACAGGGGCATAAAGCTCCCTTTGTTAATTGGCGCAAATTCATTTCTGTTTAAAGGCTTATATTTTGTGTGAGTTCAGCTAAATTACCCATCATCTGCCAAGAGATAAAACTTAAGTTTATTCGAGCACTGTCGTATGTCATTAACATACAATAAAAACGCAATGGGCCAAGGATAAATCCTTGGGGAACACCGCAACTTACGTTGGCTTTGTTTGATATGTGGGGTACCATGTGGGTCGATTAAATACGATTATTCAAATACAAGGAGAACCAGTCTTCTGATTTATAGTGCAGTGTGGTACTATGGCCAGTCATTGAATTCAAAACTCACCTCCAGCATAAAGAGGGATGCGAAATCTAACTCCCTCCAAACAATTATTTAAAACTATCCTTCTTGCCTTGAAGGGTCTAGAACTAAAGGATCGATTAATGGAACTGAGATTTGAAATTTTCGGTTCTGCGTAACCCTGTCAAGAACATATCACCAAAACATCATTGTAATTTCCTGTTTTAGGGGCTCGAGAAGATCTGTAAACCATTTAGGAAATTTAACTTCTTTTCAAATTCTAAACTGCAACCTGCAAATTACACCCTCCGGAATGAATCTCGAATCGATCTAACATAGATAGCCTTAAGGTAACTTTTATGAAGTAATGCAGAACAGAGAATGCATTGTTTTCGAGTGAACACGTGATACAGAACGGAGAATCCACGAGCCGTGCGCGTGTTTGTGAGTCCCGTGCTCATCCCGTCTTCAACCAATCGTCGGGTGGATTCATTTGTATCATTTGCATCATACGCGAATGGCTGTCGCATTAGCCTCCCACGCAGGCGTTTTAGGGGAGCTCGTTTTTCATCCCTCCCCACAAACACCTGCTCAGCCGGAAACATTCCTTTCCCATTGTTTTATTTGCGTGGTAAGCGACCAATAAACAGTTGTGCAATAAAGTGTTGACAGGCTAAACGCGACTAAAACGTGACCCTACAGTTACCGTTTTCGTTTTTTTCCTTCCTTCGTTAAGGTTATGAAGTGCATGGAGTATTCTAAAATTTGATTAAATCTTATTTTTGCCGCTCTGAATCTAACATTTATGGGAGGTTAGAAAATCTTTCCAGTGTTTCATGCAGATCGAGTGATTATCAGATTACCTTGCGGTCAATGTCAACTTTCCAGAATTTGAAAAGTACAATGTGATTGGCCAAGCATGGGAAAGGAATGTTGTCTTCCGTTGAGCAGGCGTTTGTGGGGAGGGATGAAAAACGAGCTCCCCTAAAAACGCTTGCGTGGGAGGCTACTGTCGCATGTTCCCGCTGGATGTTTTTTTCTTGCCTGCCGCTAAGAAAAAATAGCAATGCCGCAAAATTTATTGTCTTTGAGGCAAAATAATTCGGAAGCCTTCATAGGCGTACTATGAATCTTTTTTTTTCTTTTCTGAAAAGTAGACTTCCTAAGCTTTAAAAAAGCCGGACCAAATATGAATCTGTCTTTGAATATTCGTGGATGAATATGATTTTTCGAGGATTCTAAGTTCGCTTACAAGAACTCTAAATTTTACGCAAAATGACTTCTGCTCAACTTCAGACAAAAACACAAATTTCAATAGCTCAAAAAATATGCTATATTAAGTCGGGATTTCAAATTCTTTATGCAGTAGAACAGTTTAGTTCAATAGGTTCAAGGTAATTTTCGCTTATGCAATCGAATTGCGTTCAAACTATTTTTCGATAATTACGGTAATTTGTGACATTTCTAAGCAAATTGAACAGCGTGCGCGTATAGGTAAAATCTTTGCTCCTTGGCACTTAGCGATAGCTATAACTAGTAATAAATGTATTCACATGAATCCTGAAAATTACAAAAACTGTTAAATCATGAAAAAGTTTTTGCTACATGCAATCACATATTCGGAAAAAAACAGACGAAAAGGTCACGTCCTATGGCTTTGTGATTTTCACATTAATAGCGGTTTGCTAAAGTGAAACAGAATATCGCATCAATCAACGGCTGCTATTAACATGTAATTTCAGCTTCGAGTGTCAGGCATGCCAGGAAAAACAACACTCAAAAGTGGTTTATAAGAAAAAAAAAATGAATTTTTCCCCATTTTCCAATTCAACGAGTTTTTAAGCATACAAGGCAAAATTTTTGTCTTTATTGACTATTACGGTCAGATATCCACCAAGCTGAACAAAGCAGATTACATCACTAGAGTCGTACAGCCTGGCTGTAAGCATACATGTATCCTGCAGCATTATCCACGTAGGAGTAAATATTGGTGCTCAAAACCTCCATACCTTATTTTGTTCTATTTATGTAGGTTGAAACCGGCCTTATTATGTCACGTTATACTGAGTTATTGGGCCTTGTTTATTGTTCATTCCTCCTTTCGACTCCTTCTTAAATTACTTAAAAGAGTATCCATGGACCCGGTCCATAATAGGCGGTCCATGGATCCGGTCCAAAATGGGGTTTCCACTAACCCCAGTTCCATGTTTCGTCCTCACCCGGAGGGGAGCTTTGTGCGAAAGTTCTAGTTTAACCGCACCTTATATATTGCCGCGGGTTAGAGTCTATTGTTTTGCAATTAAGAATGCTATAATAGACAAACGGATTGGGAACTGGATAATGTTCTCCCAATAGAAAATAATTTCAAGAAAGTTTGGCACATACATCGCTGATCCATGGAATAAAGTATTGTGATAATATATCGTGATGCTTTCAGTTTTATTCCACTTAATGGCAGGCTTAATTTTACAAGCCAAAGAAGGCTGTCTAAAAGCAGCTATACATCTTGTTCATTTGACGAGCATCTCCGTTGCTCACTCTTTCTCTTTGACCAAACTCAATCTAAAACAAGAAAGGGTCTGTTAAGATCACTTTAATACATTCCCCGTTTTTCAAAAAGCACAGATGCTAGCTTCATGTGTATCTTGGATTTGACGGCCTAAGGAGTTGAACTCGGCAAGATAAGCATCATATAATCACTCGAAACTCTTCGGAGACACTCTGAAAAGTCTATAGTGACAAAACTATTTTCTACGACTGATGGTAAAGAGCAGTGACACAGTAAAGTCTTCGCCCGCGACATCTTATGAGGCAAACATGATAGACCGATAATTCTTGTATATTCATAGCAAAATATTAGAAAACCAGAGAAAGGGCCCGGAAAGGGCAAGAGTGAATATTTTAATAAGAAATAAGTAGAAATTTACCAGAAAGTATTTAGTCTAGTTAAGCCTTACAGCTGTCTTACCCCTTTCTTCCGTGGAAGCAAGGTTGGTTTGCCATTTTTACTGAAGAAGGTTTTACCGTAATGCATGAGAGAATCGTAGTCATATGGTTCACCCTGCGAATCAATGTACTTAACTTTCATGAAGTTAGATCCTCGACCTATAAGAAAATGGATATTATGATGTTACGCATCTCCATCTTCTCTATCTGGTAAACAGTATTTTGACAGAGTAAGGTAGGCAAGCTCCTCCTATTACCCAGAAAAAGCATCGTGGCATGAACTCCAATGCCGCGAGTGTACTATTTGAGTTCTTTTATGAGCTTTTATCACTTATTCAAAGCCGGAATTTCAAGTTTGTTTGAACAGCGACTGATTATGTTCGGCGGAGTATCTGAGTCATTAAGCACAATCTAAATACTACCCTTTTTACAAACGACAGACAAATTTAAATGTATTCTTTGAATTCATGTAGGATAATCTCTGAGGTGGGTTATTAGAGCAAAATATCCTATCTGCTACAAAAAATGTCTACAAAAATAGTTTCCTATATTACGTTATTTTAGGGGCGCAATATTAGTTGACCTAGATGTGCCCGTCTCCTTTCCATTCTTCATTCTTCCTTCTTTTTGTGACAAACTTATCAAAATATAATTATCTTAACTGTACTTAATCATGTATGGCAAACATTCTAGGACTCAAGCTCTGAAGTTTGTCTGTGATTTATCTTTTACTTTTTATAATGGAATGGAAAAAATAAAATGAAAAATGAAAATGAATTGAAAAAATGTCTTTGTTATCCCTCTAACGTGTGCTTGTATCTGCCTATCGTATTAATGTTCTAAAATTTTCATACGAAGTTTGCGGGGATATCAATAGGGTAAAAACAAAAGGGTGGGCGCTATCAAAATATATGGAAGTCGAAACCCCTGCATCTACCAGGTAATCTGCAAGTGGAAAGAAATCTAAGGATGACCTTGTTGGATGTTATACCACAACACTCGCACAAATTTGTCCCGATCAGGCCGTGACTGCTCGTGAAAGAAGCCAAGAGCATGACCTGCAGAAGAAAAAAACAACAAACCGTTTAAAGTTAAAAATAAATGTGGTAAGGAACTAGCTGTTAAGGTCTTAATGTGAAGTCATTTAGGACGAGATTAATAAACGAGGACGCTGTTTTTTAAGTCTCCTACTGGAGATGGGACCGCCATTTCTACGCGGTCAACAGAGCACGCGTAGGTCAGGCTGTTTGCGGGGCAACACCAGTACCGTCATTTCTAAGTTAAAAACCCTGAGTATTGGTCCAGTCCAGGGGATCAAACCTGCGACCTCCCGCTCTGCAATTAAGCTCTCTTTCAACGATATACAAGGGCTCCATAGTAACCTAATAGACCTGTACTTTCTGTGAGTTCTTTTATTTGTCAATGCCAAAATTTCAAGTTTTTTTACTTGAAATCGGTACAACGAATGACTATGTTCGAGTAGCCACATAAGATGAAAACTTGGGCTTAATAATAATAAATAATAATGATACATTTATAGTGCCCAATTTTCCATAAAAATGTTCAAATGCGCATGACAGTTAATAATACTTGGTAAGTTCCTCAGTCATTTCTTTGAGCATAAATAATCAGTCTTTGTTCGTATGCCTCCCACCTATTTCATGAGCCACAGTTCCCATGTGCCAACAACCTGTAGCAAGACTAACGTACTGTTGTCTTCCTTGATATCCAACTTCGGCTGAGCAGCTATTAAAAAGTGGAAAAATAAATAATATTGCAATAAAATAAGCTGGAAACACAAGGAAACATGCGTTATGAAATAAAATCGTGTGAAGTTCGTTCCCAAGTGTCAGCCCAGCTGCCAGAGCGTTGGTCTGATTACGAGCGAAAAGTTAAAAAAATATATGCTGACTTTTCTTATGACCTTGTTCAGTTCAAATGATAGTTTTGACTCCTTTTACTTAATAGTTCAATTGGAGGCCGTACATTTAGGTGTCCAATGATGGACTATTTGATTTGTGCTTCAGCTGATGAAGTAGTTTAGTTCTCGTTATGATCACGTCCGATTTAAACTCTCGAGTTTGTCCTAATGCCGTTACCTGCTGCAAAATTTACTGAATTAGCCGAAGTTGTTGTTTTTTTTTCTAGAAAAGCACTTATAGAGAGAAGCAAGCAAGCCAAAACTAACACCGTTTTGCCATTTAGCTAAAGAGATAAACCCAATCGATGGCACTTAAATAAAAGGAAAATCAAGAAAAATTTTCTTGAATGAAACAACGGACTTCATGAGATCCGAAGTCCGATTACATCTTCTTACTCCTTCACGTATCAACTTGATGGAGGGTTATGAAGCGCGGTAAAATGATTAACTATGAGGAAAAATGCACTCTGATTGAGCCAATCACAAAGCCATTGCTAATACAATTCACTTATTTTAACGTTTCAGTATTGTATGTATCTCGCTTATAGATCTCATGAGCATAACAAGCAGTTCCAGATATGCAACCAAGTCTGAGAATATCTTTAAATTAGACTGATACCAGGGGTGTAGCCAGCCCATACACCTGTAGGCCCGCGCCTACAAATTTTTGGTTTGATCACTCTGCCGCCCGTAATAAATTATGCGTCGTTGGGGTGATCTAAAAAGCTTAAGAGCTCAAAGTGTTGGTGAGGTCAGTGCGTACTATTCTCACTGGGGGCCGACACGCACAAACGCTCCCTGTGCTCGTGAGACCCGTGCACTTAAATTCCGGCGCATCTGTGGATCCGCGAGGGAACTCGTTGTGTATATATTTTTGAGTTTAGTATAAACTGGCCTTTTTTCATGCTGTTTATTCCTCTCTTCGTTAAAACGGACACCAGACACCTAGTTTGTCGCCCCACCCACCTCCCTGCAGCGATGGGACTCTCTGACGCCTTTAGCTCCGGTCCCTTCCCGCCTCCGGCCTCACCTCTTCCCATAACTTATCCCAACCTTGGGGCGTTGGGGAGTAGGCGCTCCCAGGGAGAATAAATTAATAGTCATGTGTGCAATTTTCAGGATATGTGGAAGAGAAAGTCAGCTAGGCCTACAACTAGTCGAAAAGCTGGCTACGCCCCTGGATACTAAATGAATAACTACTTAAAACTTCACATACCCAGTTCCAAAACGGAAAGTCACGTATCCAGACTCATTAGTTCTTTCCTTAAACTTGATACAGGTTTTGCTTGACCATTCCTTGATAGCTGCTGCAATAGCTGCTTTTGCTTCAACTTCCCTTGCTATATTAAAGACGCTAAGAGTAAATATGACGTTACGTCTTTCTTTTCTAACACCGATTAGATTTTTGATATTCAATTACGTTAAATATTTAGGGGTTATCTAAATGGCTAATTTACCAGTCACCCGTGAGCTTTGCGTTCATGTCAATAACAGGTATTATTATTCATTCAAAGTTTTTCACCGTTTCTGATTGGCACCGATCCCCGGCTAATTCTTCATAACAAACCGGCGCTGTCCAAATTTGGAAGATGCGAGTAATATGCCGTCCACTCGATGGTATATTTGAATGGAAACGAGGATGATCAATGGTATATTCGAATGGAAACGAGGATGATTAATGGTATATTTGATTGGAAATGAGGCTACATGAACAACATACCTCGATCAACCTCGTTTCCAGGCGGGCCAACTGGCTGTTTATTCCCGAGTGAACTAAAAAAAATGACGTTCACGGCTGATTCGAAGATCTTTAATCAGATAATTGCCAATAGCACAGGCTAACCGAACCGTATGGTCTTAAACACGGGCAAAGACGGGACTTCCTGGTGCAGGAAGTGTTAAGAGATAATTCACTAGGAAAGGGCAAAGCGACTTAATTATACTGGATCTTATAAAAAAGTGAAAGATCCATTGGTGTTCTTCGCCCTTACAGTGATGACCAATTGAGTTCGTAATGAAAAGACAAACTTGTGGATCTCTGATAGTTGTTACAGACAGTCAAATCTTAGAACAGATTCAACAGTCGCAACTCCCCTTGTGGTTTGAGATTGGGCGCACGAGAGTCTGATATGCACTTTCTTTAACTTTGGGTAGAGAAGCGTGAATGTTGTGTTGTAAGACAGTAAAAATACGATTTGCCTTAAACTTCTTATCTACTTCCTCACACTGCTTGCGCCAGTTCAGCGAACTCGATACATGTAAACCAAGTTGCATATGCAGCCTATGAAACCTGGCGCTTTCGATAAAGGTATTACATAAATTATACGTGAAGTCAGATTGATTCCTTTTAACCCTTTTAACGTTATACGTAAGAAAGTCTATTACGAAGAAAGCTTATTAAGAACTTAGAAATATTTTGAACGAATAATAAGACAATTATTGAATTCGGCTTTTGTATGATGTGTAGAATTGGTAGATCTCGGAGGCTGTTATCCACCTCGGCCTTCGTTTCAGTGGATAATAGTCTCCTTGATCTGCATAATTGTTCGTATCATACTCAGCCTCATGGAATAATTGCTAAGCATTTCTACCAAGAACCCAGTCGATGGTATATGGCACCACCCCATTTGGCCAGCGGAACAGGAAGTGAGCACCACGCGTCTCAGATCCACCGAGAATTTGAAGTCTCTGCTCGTTCGATAATATCATGTCACCTTCAAAGAGATTATTTTCTGAGGGGAGAAAAAGATTGGGAATATTGTTAACACACAAAACGCTGCACCAACGTTCACTTCTCATTTACTATAGCTACAGAGGACTAGAATAAATTTAATAAACTTTGTTTGCACTTTTTTGTTGCACTGGATCGTCAAAAATAACCGAGGGTTAGCTGCAAATGCTGTGTTGCTAAATCTAAGCTTAATTAAAATATAAACAGTTTTTTAATCGACTTGTAACTTAATGAGAACTAGCTATAAAGTATTTAATTAATTCCTGCAGTCTTTAAGAAATGACTGGTTAATGTATCCGATAACAGAGATTCCCCCAACATTACCCGTTTCTCCTTGCCTGTCACTTTTCTTAATGTATGTTGAAATTTGACCCCTTAGTATTAGTACAACTAAGTTAAAGGGCTTTTTCAAAGGACATTTACTAGGTTTTGAGAACGAAAACAAATAAAAACAATAGAAAAGTATGTTGAATCACAGAGAATAACATGGTCATGCCAAGATTACAAACCTTCAGGATTAAAGGAAAAGATTCCTCCCACCGATAACGACAGAATTATGAACCAGAACATCGCAGCAGCCGCAGAAGATCGCCAGGAAACCTGCTTCAATGAAATCAGCTGCAAAGTGAAGCTTCGTCAGGTTCCAAACCGTTATTTATCGTGTAATAAGCGCCGAGGGCCGTTGTTACACGAGTATGAAAAGGAATACTATTTGCTAATCACCACTCAACTAAAGCGGAGCTCCTTAAAAAGATTTTTCTTTGCGAGCGGTAATAGGAATTCTTTTACCGTCTTCATCGATCGATTGGACAGCTTCAAAGGCGTCGGTTACGTCCTATTTGTACAGCTAAACATCTGTTCCAGAGATATTTGAGGATCGCAAAAATAAGCATTAAGTCTTGTATAAACTTTTTTAAGCGGTTTCAATTGATTCCTTTGTTGTCAAGTTATTAAAGTCACTGGTAGTATATTTTTGTGACAAATTGTGTTTGCACATTAAATTAGTCATCCTTAAAACAAAAAGAAAGAGAGAGAGAGAGAGAGAGAGAATCAACTTAGTACGGCTGCCAACAATATCTCATGGGATAAGTATATAGCGAAAAAAAATTTCAATATGATAGTAGACAATGATAAAAGAAGAGGAAGAAGAAGAAAAAAAAGGCATGAATAAAATCAAAGAGTTTCTCTGAACATTGAAATTGTTTATTAAGTAAAGCGCTTTCGCAAGTAAAAGCTTTTCTACCTGCCGCGTACCACAAACTGATGAAAAATGTTTCAACTGTTTAAACAGCTTCTGCCGGTGAAATTGAATCTTTACGTTGTAAAAAAACAAGATCACGCCTTGCTTTCTTTACTAACGTAACTTTAGGCACAATATCGAAAACGCTACATTAGATACGCAACTTCTACAATTGCTTTTTCTTTTTTAAAAGCGGTTACGTGAGCCACCAGTGTACATAACCCTGACCTAAGATTGGCCGGAAGTGAAGAGACGTGCGTAAAGAAGGTCCCAGCCAATTGTACTGAGAATACACCACAGGCGTTTTATTCATTAACTTTACAATAAATACAAGTATAAACGTTCTCTTTATTAAAAGATAGTAAGATCAACGAAGTATCAGTTATATAGGATCTATAAAACATGTAATCTTTTTTTCAAAAATATTTTCGAAAGATAACTACTCCGCCGAAAAATTCTTTCGACTACATCACACTACATACCTTCTCTGAAAGTGGCTCAGGTTTTAAAACTTTCGAATTTGAGGAAAACCCACAGGAAATCTTCGAAAAGGTATAGAGAATGTACAAGACTTGTGGCCAAATATACGCTTACAAAACAAGCTTTTGATATAAACAACGTCTTCAAATTTAAATTACCTGCCAAGGAATTCTTTCGATCAAAGAATACAATACGTACATGTGCTACTGCTGACTAAGTTAAAGGAAAAATCACAAAAAAACGTCGACAAAACCAGTCCAGCCTTGTTTTCTTTGTGAAAAAAATTAAAAATTAAACCTAAAAAAAGAAAACAATAACACTCAATTTTCACACGACCGTTTGATAGTTGCCTTTACCAGTCCTCACCAAACACGACCATCTGCGTACGCAGGATGCTGGGCAGAATACTCGTGACGTGCTAGACTTTCTTTGTAATTTGATTGAACTAGTTCCGCATTCGCAGTTCGATCCGCCTTACGATCTTCTGCTCGTTGGTCCATCTCTTTCCTGACATAAAAAGATTATGAGGAAAACATGAAGCAACTGAAATTAGGAACAATTCACTACCTCTTCTTTTCAAAGGCTAAACTAGAACAAATGAGAGCGGTCAAACTAGTTCATGCTCGATTTCTGCAAAAAGAAATTTACAGGAGTTGACTGAACCAGAAAGCTATATGCACGGGAAAATATGGTATAGACGGTATAGGGAGGTTTTTTCAAAACCAGTCCACATTCTTGGGATGACCGTGTTCTGCGTACTAAGACTGATTTAGCACCAGGACGTAACGACTAACATTAGGACGCGCCGTTGATTGGCCGTTATCAAGGACGGGAGTACTGGGCCCGACGTCACCTGATACTCTGGATTTATAGCCTACGTTGCAGCCGGCCCACGCACTCGTCTAAACCATTTGTATAGTCCGCTCCATACAGAAGGTTTAGAGCGTCTGCGACGTAGGCAATGGATTTAGCGCAAAATACAAAAGGCGGAGGCGGACTTCCGCGGACGCATATTTGTAAACATGGCTGCAGCCTGTGACCTTCAAAGTGATCGAGATGTTTTACTGGTTTCTTACTTCGAAGATACCATTGATGATGTGGAATTTACGGTTCTTTATAAAGAAAACTATTCAAGAGAAATATTTCCGCATCGGGAGTATGACAACTTTGTCTTGGATGGCTGGGATGTAAAGTAATGTAAAATCGAGTAAAGATTTGACAAATCTGACCTTGGTGTACTGCTCCGCACATTAAAATTTCCCGATAGATTTGTTTGCTGGCAGAGGACGGTCTGCTCTGGTATGGAAGGTCTTTGCATTTTGCTAAAAAGGCTTTCTTTTCCTTGCAGATACAGTCATATGGCGCTGAGGTTTCGAAGAAATCCAACAGAGTTATGTCTGATTTTTAATAACGTATTAGCCTTTGTTTACCGGACGGAACACTAACACCGTTTAAACTCTTGGAACCGACCTTTTCAAAGTATCCATTCCCGTGGAGCACCACTAGCAAATTGATTCGGCTTCGTGGACGGTACCTTGTGCAAGATGGCTCAACCCAAGAATAAGCAGCGTGAAGTTTACAACGGCCACAAATGTGTCCATGCATTGAAGTTAAGGCTAACGTAATTTAACTTTAAAGATGTTTGCGATCAGTGTTGTTTTCCTACCCCTTGCTTGGGAAATCATTCAAGTGTAGCAGTTTCTGTCCAGACAATCGGCAACTTAGAACACTTAGAGACAACAACTTTACTAGTAATGGTATTGATATATTTATTAAGCTTTGAAAATATACAAATAGTACCCATTCCAAATATTTAAACTTTTATTCACTCATAACATCATAAACAATGATGAGAATAAATGTCAAGAAAAAATATTTGAAGCTACTGTAAATAATCTATTAAGACCAAGGGGGATTATTTATTTAGAGCACGTTTGAGGGGAGAGGGGCTAATTGAGAGTGAAGGCTTATTTCAGAGGGGGGCTTATTTGATTTAGCAAAACCGGGCTCTATACTGCTTCTTCAAATAGCCAAAAGATGGAATCAATTCTCCTTAAAGAACTGGAATGCAAAGTCGAAAAGTTGAAACACAACGCCAAAAGGTAATGAAATAACATTTCAAAGGGCTGAAAATCTGTTCTATAACACAAGTTAATTATAACACTCACTTTATCGGTGCATTTACCATTGCTGAACTCGCCGTTCTCGACAAGACGCCGAAATACTCAATTCCACGTTCGCAACGCGACGCCACAGTCTCAGGACGCGGGAATTTAACTTGGTACCAAGGCCTTTGACCCGGCGCGCCGTCCTAAATGAAGGCTGGGTCCCGATGCTAAATCAGTCTAATATGCATGGTATGTGGCCGAGAAGGCCTTGGTGTTGAGTTTAAGGTCTACCTGATGTCACGGTTATCGAGTGAATGCAAATGCAAGGAATGCAACTATATTTGTTCGATTCGAAAATGCACGTACTAAATTCAGGTATATACGTTATGTACTAAATGCAAGGCTTTTCGATTAACTTTACCGGCTGGAAACCTATTTACCAAGGTAAATGAAAGTAGAGCTTGATCTTAACTTGGTGCAGGACGAGTCTTCGGTAAGATACAAGTATTGCAATTAATCTTATCCAGGTTACGCTACAGTGCATGGTTTTTATTTAACAAATAAAGAAGCCTTGACTGTGTTCTGTTCTGTTGTGAAGCACGCAGGAAGCGTAGGGGGAAACGACCTCTTTTCTCTGGCTACTTCATGAGTACTATAGCCACTTCCTTAGTTCTTTACAACAGAACAGAGCACAGTCAAGCCTTCCTTATTTGTTTTATGATAAAGAATCCGTTAAATTGCCCACGCATCGCTTTCTAATTTTCAAAACCAACTTAATTTTCAAAGCGAACCAGATTGTCCTCAGCACGTTCTACACTCTCATAAAACACGCTTAATTAGCCAATCACGATCCATTTTAGAATGGGCAAATGATTTGATTGGTTGAATAAGACAAAGGCAGTCAAAATATCAACCCTATCACTATTCACAAAGTGAAACAAGCGAGACGTTCTGTGAATGAATGCAGAAGAAATGTGCTTTTTACGTCGAAAAATCAGTTTCTAAAGGTAAAAAGTGCTTTTAAAACGGGCGAATTGCGGCCAATTAGAACTAGGACGTCATTAACATGACAGTTCGAAAACAAACTGCTTCAGCTTCGTAACGAAGAGTGTTTAAAAACTGTACCTGTAAGTAAAAATTCTATAAAATTCGCCCACGTCTTCGCATAAGTTATGCTCTAGTCTTGCGATCGTATTTTGAGCTAATGCCATGAATGAATTTTTTAAAACTTTTTATTCAAAGCTAAGAAGTTAATCTAAAAGCAAGTAAAATCGGATGAGCACATAGCGAAATCTAACACAAAGTCCATCTCAAATCGGGGTGTATTTTGTTATTTTTCTTTAGTGTCGATGACAAAATTCATAAAACGTTTGTGAAACATTTTTACATACATAAATTCCCTTTTAAAGACGTAGACTAAAAAATGTACATGAAAAGTCTTCAAAAATTTCGCTGCCTTAGAATGAATTTCAAACAGGACATTTCACGCTCTCCCGTGAAGAAAACATCGTTGAATTCCTTGCAGGACGATTCGTAACCAAAAGCTTTCCTTGTCGACAAGAAGAAAACTGAGCATTCACTTGAACTTTTCCCTTCAATTTGTGGCTTTAAACGGTGTATTTTTAACCCTGAAATGCGAAACTTTGGTCTTGAAAACCACCGCGGCATGGTGTGATCTTCAGATGGAGTGACAGCTTTAGCTCCGTGTTTTATACTCTCAAAAACCATGTTTTTTCAACCAATCAGAGTGTGCGTTATATCTGAACTTTGTTATAAATTTCTATACGTTTCTAAGCATGTTACATTGCTTGTCATCTGAAAGCGTCAGTAAGTCTTTTCGTGATTTTCTATAACATTTCGATAGAATAATAATCCTTCACGGAGACATGACTGTATACATTCCACACTGATCGTTGTTTGTGTCTCGCACTACTATTTTTATTGTACCTTTGCCTGCGAATACAGCCTTCTCTCCTCGCTTATCACAGTCCGCAGGCTAATTGTATCTAAGCCACCCTAAATAAACCGTTGAATTCAATACGAGTCTTGTTTACTGTGTTGTTCAATACATTTTCCACGTTCATGATCCGCCGTAATTCCTTTTGAGGTCTTTTGTTGACACTGAAACTAAAAGGGCTTTCTTCGATTAACGTACACAATTATGAAAGCGGTTCTCAACATCAATCGCACCTTTAAGCTAAACCTACTTCTTCGCCCGCAACTCCCTAACCTTTGGTTACTGCTACTAAGAATATAAATAATGATGATGATGATGATGATGATGATGATGATGATGATGATGATGATGATGATGATGATGATAATAATAATACATCGGAAGACCTGAAAAAATATGACCATTAAAATCACTTACATTGCTTTATTCTTTACATTTACTTCAGAGCCAGCAGCTAAAATATGAACATATATGGTGGAAATGACAAATGGTGTTCCGTACATGACAGCCTGACCAGAGTTGTAGTAATCAACAGCTCTTTGCACTGAAGTGATGTCCGTAAAAAGGACCCAAGCCAAACCATTTGGCTTTCTTAAAACTTGATCCTAAAGAGCCAGAAACGCGATTACAGAACAAATTAAATACGCCAACAACTTCAGATACCATATTATTTGTAGTGAGTTCCCGTATATGAATCAAAATTGCAACGGAAGGGTACACAGAAAACTGACCACTGAATATCAGACTATTAGGCTAATTGATTGGCTGGATGACTGGAAGGTTGACTAACCGATTGAAACGACGATAGACTTCACTAGTGACTGACAGATTGCTTAACTGCCTTACTAGATATTTGATTTGATTTGCTGTTTGACTACCCAACTATATGACTGACCGACTGCCTGGCTGACTGAACTGCTGACTGTCTAACTAATATAACGTCTGTCTGACTGACTGACTGACTTACTGTCCGTCTTACTGACTACTTTGAATGACTAACTGTTTGTCTGACCTGTTCTGTCTGACCGACTGATTGGTCGAGTGACTTGACTGACCGAAGATCGGACTCACCAACAGCCTGCCTACCCGACTACTGGCTTGGCATGACTGAGACTGGCTCATTATTTGCCAGCTAAAAATGGTTTAGTATTTACGGACGAAAAGTGCCAACTTTCACAATTCGTAGCCCTTCTTCAGAGGGAGCCGGTATGTACAATAACAAGGTTATTTCAGCATTTTTTTTTTTTGACATCTTGATGTACCAAGTCTGTGGGGTCTGAATAACTGACAGTGACTGACTTATAGACTCAGTGACTCAGTGGAAAGCCTCGAACGTACTTTCAAATAAATCAAACGAAAGCTAAACCCACCCCAGACGCGTAGCCGTGAATACCAACCTTAAGTAGATACACTTCCTTGACATTACACTCAGCATCATTATCTAACAACCCTTCCAGCTTCTCGGCAGTTACACTCAGAGGTAGGTTACTGACATAAACTGCGCATTCTCTCTGTGACGCAAGCTGCAGCCAGGCAGGTGCGTCTTTGTCGGCACTGATAACTAGGTTCCAATCTCTTTGACTCATCTCTGTAGAGTCCAGTTTTTGGTGGGTCAATACCGCTGACATCTTGAGCGCGTCTTGCAGTGTTAAGGTTCTGCGGTGCTTTGAGCTGTAATCTGTCAATATCGCCTGACTGTCTAGTTTCGGTCCCAGTTCACCAGGTTCACCGCCAAGCCCTGTCAGGTTGATTGACAGGTTTGATGGAAGATGACTACAGTCTGGTGCGGATCCTTCACTGTTTTGCAAATCAAATCCTGCAAATTAGTGGACACAATACATCTTCTGTCTTAACTGTCTCCGTTAACCCTCTCACTGTCACAGCCGCTATAGCTCACTTTGAAAAAGAGCTCGTTGCCTGAGCCGAACGTGCCAGTGAATACACTAGCGGAATTGCTGGGGGAACGCGAAAGCCAAGATCAGGGAACTCACACTGCTATACAAAGTATTTTCAAAATGCGGAAGTCAAGAGAGACTTGAAATATATCCTAGTGTTTGTTTTACTGTTTCTTCACTGATCTGGAGCAACCAAAACACGAATATATTACTTAACAATTATTCGCCGATGGCGAAGTTAATATTGTTGAATAATCCCCGAGACGAAGTCGAGGGGATTATTCAACAATATTAACTGAGCCTGAGGTGAATAATTGTTTTAGTATATTCACACGAAGTGATCTGAACAGAATCAGAAAGGAAACCATTAAAAAACCATTAGTTTGATTGACGGGTGAAAATTCATGCGTGAACACGAAGCCGTAAACAGTGGATGCGCAAAAGTTAGATCTTTACAGTATCTTCAAACATGGCAAATGATAGTTTTAATCCTTTTGTATCGAGTTTTGTAAGCTTTAGCATCAACGGTTTAAAAGAAAACGCCGAAAATTTAAATTACTACCCAATTCTGAAAAAAAAAGTATCTAGAGCTTTATTTGTTTCTGTCAACTCACCGTGAATGAGAAAGTTTTCTTCGTCGCTTCTTGCAAATGCTGTCAACAGCGGCTGCGATCAAGGTGAGCGTTGTTTATCTCCAAAGTTCTTTGCCTTGTTAACTTGCTGGCACGTACAATTTTCGAAAATATTTGCCTTCCTCTCTTCTCCATAAATTAACCTCTATTTATAGGCAAAATTGGTCTTGCGAGAAAATCCCGAAATCACAAAACAGTGACAAAGCGACCTCGTTTTCCTCTGTAGTGGTAAACATAGCTTTGAGCGTACAAAAAGTCAGCTAAAGTAAACCACTTCACAATAAATCAGGCTGTTTAAACACCATGAAGTCTTTTCTTGCCTTCAAAGTCATCAGCACTTGGATATTCGTGTATTTTCAAACAGGTTTTACTTTGAAACTTTGGCAAAACACCCAGTTCACGACAGCGATTTTGCTCGGCTTTATATTCACCGCCTAGCGCGGTGAATATAACGTCATAGTCCGAGATAGCTAACCAATCAGATTGCTTGAATTACCAAGATCACTGAGTGTGTATATACTAAACAGATATATCCTAATCCCAACATGCTGCTTATTAAAACGACAAGATTAACCGCAGGCAAGAGCCATAATAGGACAGAGAGGGACACTCAGGGCGTTGGCCGGGATATCTTAATCCCAAAAAAGTTATTTTTAGAACTATGCGGACCATGCGAAAACAGTTTCCGGTAAACTGGTTGACTTCCGGAAGACTCGCTTTCACGATTTCAGGGCGCCAAAGCGAGGCGCCGTCAACAAATAAAAAAAATGGCGGCACAAGTGGAGGGACGATGTGAAGTTGATAAATTGGCCTTCTTCAACAAAGAACCTACCATAGAAACTGCTTAAAACTTCCACACAAAAGGGTCCTTTACAAGCAACGATAGAAATCGGTAAAAGCGACCGCGTGACCATCGTTTTTGTTTGAACAGCTGGAAAGAGGACAAGTAGCACTGCGGCCCGGATAAGCGTTGACGACAAAATGCGCGGGTCCTACAAAGACGACCGTACAAGCAACCATGTGGACATATTTTCTATTGAAAGAGGAAGGAAAAGAACGTATAAAGGTTTCCAGTATTTTGGTCACGGACATGACTGGGAATCTTGTGGAACACACCTTTTCCTGCTTGACTGATATTTTGTTCCGCACTTCACATTGGACAATTAGCAATTCTTTATTGAACACGAGGTTAATAGAAGCGGAGGTTAATGTTCCTAAATCAGTAAAGAAACCAAAAAGCTCAATTTGATTGACGGATCAAATCATGCGTGGAAATCGGTAAACAATAGGTTTCATCTTTACAGAATTTTCAAACATTGCAAATCAAATCGGAAACAATAGCCAATATGGTTTATATGGAATCGCCAGAAGTGTAAATTGTACTTCCAAACCTAAGAAGAAAAGTAGAGCTTTGTTTTCATCTGTCGACGCGCCAAGTTAGAGGAAAAAGGTTTTTTGTGCAGCTAATTTGTGCTGTTCTTTGTAAGTGCAGACAACGGTGGCCCGGTTGCTTGAGGTAAGGAGCCGTTTCTCTGTAGTTTTCTCTGCCCTGTTTAATTGAAATCTCGAGCTTTCGTTAACATTTGCTTTCAGTTTTTTTTCTCATAAGTCAGTTGAATTTGATTTCGGGGGAAAATTTGTCTTTAACGGAAATGTTGAGTTCACCCACCCCTTCTACTCGATTAAACTGTAATTGTCAACATTCCATCGAGCAAAAAATATTGAAACTTTGAAGTATTTTCATACCTTCAAAAGAGTGGACCCTAGGATTTTGCCGAATTCTGAAAGGTTCTTACTCTAAAAAAATTAGCAAAACAACGAGCTCACGAATTATTTACTCTAGAGGTTAAAACACTATCACTGAGTGTGTATCCTGAAACCGATTTTTGCTTGTAAAAACTTTATTTGTGTAAGGTTATTTGTGTTTTTCATGTTGCAAACGGTGTTGAAATAAATACGACAGTATGATAATCTCATCTGGAGTTTGTTTTACCAAGCCTCATATTTTCCTCATACACCTGTAATAATTAACCTTTACAGATCCTGCACCACAATGTATAGGTAAGATTTCCATACAACCCCAAACATTTGTTATGTGTGTTAAATAATATAAGCTTGCTGCATGCAAAATAAATATAGGGGTTTGGATGCACAGGACCTTTTGATGTTGTGTTTGCCACTTATTGATCCAGCAAGTTTTGTCTACTTTAGTAAGCACTCGTGGTGTTAGGTGTCGGCTGCTGAATGTAGTCTTTTCTTTTTTTCTCTATAGAAAGCACTCAAAAGTGATAAGAATATAAACTACTGCAATAAGTTCAAGCTGTGTATAGCTTCTTGTTTATAATTATGTCTTATTTCTTGTACCTCCCCTCCTCAGTGAAAGCCTAATTAACTCATCTTCTACATTGTATGGTATGCAGACCCCATATTAAGCAGACACCCTGTATTCAGCAGTCGAATAGCTCAAAATGTGGCAAAACGTTTCTTTCCACAATTTAAGAAAAACAAACCAGTATTTAGTGGATATCTCTAATAAGCAGAAAGCAGCAAAGTTTGTGTGGATGTCCCCCTAATTCTTAAAATTATACAGGGTTTTTTTTTATTTATAACAACCTTGTATGCATAAAAATAGGTGGTAAAAAGAAGGATGAGTGAGGGTGCAAAGAGAGAAGAACTGAGTCCTTATGCCAGGCTGGCTCCCTCCCTGAAGATATAATATAAAATACAATATGTAAAGGTTTCATAAAACTGGTACATCATTTTATGTTGTGTGTCTTTTAGACTGTGAGCAGTCTCTCTTCAGCTTGAAAATCTGTAAGCGAGAGTATTTGAGCAGCGAAGTTGTGTGAGTTGCAAGGGCGCAAATTCGAATACGCTGCTCAAATACTCTTGCTTACACATTTTCAACCAAAAGAGAGACTGCTTGCAGTCTATATGTCTTTCAGTGTCTGCAAACTTTTCTGTTGTTTTCTGACAGGTTGAATTGAAGGAACAATAATACTAGCAATCATGAATTCTCTTTTAAGATCTCTGCATGACCTTGCCACGGAATTGGTACTGGGGAAAATAATGTACAAGTTTGACAAACAGTGCAAGTTCTATATTTTGGGGCAAGGGAGCACTTATTTATTTATTTATTATTTTTTATACTTCTGTTAAACTATATGGCTGCCAATGCATTTGGGATTTGAAATTTGAGGAATACTGGGAAGAGTGTGACCATTACTGAGTGACACACACATTATTGTGAAAGGTTTGAACCCAGGAGTCATTTCAAAAGTACGTTGAGTTTGATCGTCCGGGTGAACGTAGTCACTGTCAACAACAACAGTCCTATTCAGGACTACGTTCACCCGGATGATCAAACTCAACCTACACATGTTATTGTACACACTACATTACTATTAATTTGTCTCCTTCTAGATGCTTTCCCCTACATTGCCTCTTTCAAGCCATGGCATGAATAGATGCAATTGATTCAGTCACACACTATGTTTTATTGCTCCAGAATGTTTCTCTCAATGCAACCCTGGCATGCAAGTGCATAAATTGATTGTCTCACCAATGAAAGAAACTCAGTTGACTTAATTAAGAGGTCAAGGTGTGACCAAAGGTTTTATTTTAATGTGATACTGCCATTTTTAACTTAAACCCTTCCTCAATGAAGGTCATATTCTCAAATACTGATCAGCTTAACTTTCCTGTGGTGTCTTAATGGTTGCATGAGGCCTGATCAATCATAATGTGCAGGCCAGCAACATGTGAATTTATTAGATTATTTAAAGGGAAAGATTGGGTTGTCATGGTGGATGCCTTAAAAGCAAAAGATCACACAAACTTGCTCTGCCTGCAGACTCGGCTTTAAGAGCATCAGAAATGCAACATTAATATCAATAAAGTCAATGTTTCAACATGTTGAAATGCAAAAAGGTGCTCACTTTACTATTGTCTGTATTATACTTCTGATTGGTTTATAGGCAGCAAAATTCAAGAAAAATTTGCAAAGCAGCATGTATATGAATCCTTATAACAAAATCTTATGAGTCTGGATAAAACAGATATCCCATGCATGTCTGGAACATAAAATTAATGTAAAGTTTTCTTCAGTTGGCTATAATGTTTGCAGCTCTAATGATTGGTTGAAACCTTTTAACACAAAGAAAATACCCCTTAAAATGGGTATGGATACATTTATTTTTGAAAACATTGTTTTTTCTGAAAATATGGTTAGAAACTTTTCAAACATACTGAGCTATTCATCTGCTTAACATAGGATGTAACTTTTAATATGGGGTCCGCTTAAATATACAGGTTTTGCCATACACTATTATAAGTTTGTATTTTTTTCTGTGTGGGAGGGGGTAAAAAAAAAATAAGACACAACTCAGTAAGAAGCTATAAACAGCTTGAACTTATTGCAGTAGTTTTTATTCTTAATACTTTTGAGTGCGTTCTATAATGAAAAAAAGAAAAGACTACATTCAGCAGCTGACACCTAAAAACATGAGTGCTTACTAAAATAGAGAAAACTTGCTGGATCACTAAGTGGCAAACACAACATCAAAACGTCCTGTGCATCCACGAATGCCTGAAGTTTGAATTATGCTGTGGTACTATTTGCATTCAAACCCCTACATTTATTATACATACAGCAAGCTTACATTATTTAACACACATAATGAATGCTTGGGCTTGTATGGAAATCTTACCTACACATTGTGGTGCAGGATCTGTAAAAGTTCATTATTACAGGTGTATGAGGAAAATATTAGGCTTGGTAAAACCACATAAAGCAAATAAACGCCACATGAGATTATCATACTGTAGTATTTATTTCAACATGAAAAAACACAAATAACCTTACACAGAAGCATTGCAACAGAGTTATACGCTTCGGGGTTATATGCTTATGCCTTACACAAATAAAGCTTTTACAAGCAAAAATCGTTTTCAGAATTCAGTGATCTTTGTGGTGTTTTAGCCTCTCGAGTAAAAAATGACATAGCTCGGTGTTTTGCCAATCTTTTTTAGAGTAAGAACCTTTCAGAATTCGCTAGGGTCCATTTTTTTGAAGGTAAGGAAGACTTTAAAGTATTCAAGAACGTTTTCCGATTAACTTTACTGAGCAGTATTTTTCGCTCGATGGAATGTTGACAATTACAAATTGAAAAGAAGAGGTGGTTTCTGTGTAAACTCAACATTTCCTTCAAAGGCGAATTTTCCCCAGAAATCAAATTCAACTTGTGACAGAAAAAATTAAAAGCAAATCTTTACGAAATTTCGAGATTTCAATGTCAAGAAAACTACAGAGAAACGGCGCCTTACCTCGAGCAACCGGGCCACCATTGTCTGCACTTATTAAAGAACAACACAAATTTGCTGCACAAGAACCCTTTTTCCCTAACTTGGCGAGTCGACAGATGAAAACAAAGCTCTTCTTTTCTTCACAGGCTGGGAAGCAGAATTTAAAGTTCTGGCTATTCCATATAACCCATTATTAGGCCATTGTTTGCGAAAGGATTTTTAACTGCGATTTGATTTGCAATGTTTGAAAATTCTGTAAAGATCAAACTTTTGCACATACCGATTTTCACACATGAACTGATCCGTCAAAACCGTCAATCACATTGAACTTAAATGGTCTCCTTACTGATTTTTAATCTTGCTGAATAGTGGCTTTAGGAATATTAACCTCGCCGCGAATATTCCGCTTCTATTCACCTCGTGTTCAAGAATAATTGTTAATTGTCCCATGTGAAGTACGGTACAAAATATCAGTCAAAGCAGGGAAAGGTGTTTTCCACATGATTCCTGGTCATGTCCTTGAGAAAAATACTGGAAGCCTTTATACGTTTTTTCCTTCCTCTTTCAACAGAAAATACGTCCACACGGTCGCTTGTACGGTCGTCTTTGTAGGACCCGCGCATTTTGTGTAAAACGCAATGCTACTTGTCCTCTTTCCAGCTGTTCCAACAAAAACGATGGTCCACGCGGTCGCTTTAACTGTATTTCTACCGTTTCTTGTAAAGGATCCGTTTGTGTAGAAGTTTTAACTATTTTCTATGGTAGGTTCTTCGTTGAAGAAGGACAATTTATCAAGTACACACCCTCCACATTGCCCCTCCACTTTAGCAGCCATTTTTTTCATTTATTGACCCCGCCTCGCTTTGGCGCGCTGAATCTTCCGGAAGTCAACCAGTTTACCGGAAACTGTTTCCGCATGGTCCGCATAGTTCTAAAAATAACTTTTTTGGGATTAAGATATCCCAAAGGCGTGACTGGGAGTGTCCCTCTCTGTCCTATTATGGCTCTTGCCGCAGGTTACTGTCAAACTCAGAAAACCATGAACACCTGAAAAATTTCAGGAGTGTTGATTGTGTACTGCCCAATCACAATAAAGTTCAGGATACGAAAGCAAACCTCAAAACCACAAATTAATTACCGTTGCGGTTTGCGGTTTTGTTATCTCGCGCCTTATTGGCTTACTTCTCGCAACACCATAACATTCCACAAATATTTCTGGTGTGCACGGTTTTGTGAGTGTCACAGTAAAATTTAACTCAGGTTAAACCTATAATCCGGGTTTCTTTTCTTCTAGCGTTCAAAGGCATTTTCTCAGATAATTTTCTTTGTTGAACTTTCTGTTTCAACTTTCACATCTGAATTCAAATTTCGCACTAAAGTTATCTTAACGCAGCTTTAAACAACCCGGCCTAGGCTATCACTCTTTTCCAAAATGAGTCACAGAAGCTATGAAATTGTTGTAACTTTCAAGTCTGTGGGCAAAATTCTTTACTGACACCATTCAAATCCAACCTTTTCGTGTAGTGTGTTACATGAGTTGTTTTTAGACATGTTGCTTGAGCCGTATGACCGCGCAAAACATGTTTTTGTGACCACCCCTCGTTCTAAAAAGCACACTAGGCTCGGTTTTCAAGAACGTAGTTATTTCTCACTGGGTTCCTGTGTCAACCTTTTTTGTTACATCCATGTAATATATAGCTGTCGCCGTTTGTAAGGTATTGGTGGAGATACTCTCCCACTAAGTGGAATAACCACACAGCTTACCGATATGAATTTGTGTCAGTGTCAGCTAAAGAGCAAATTTAATACGCCTTACTTGTGCAAACATGTACCTAAAGTCATGGCAACTTGTTCCATTATCTCATCCATGTCCTCTTCCCCTAAAGGCTGCTGTTGACTTCTGAGATTCAGTATTCTCAGATGTGAAGCTGGACAAATAATGCCAACCAAAGCTAGAATTCCAGCTTTTCCAATACAGTTGTCTGCCAGTGATAAACTGTTCAGGTTTCTTAGTTTGTTGGATGAGATGGCTCCAGCTAGTTTCTCGGCTCCACCATTTCGGATCTAATAAAATAAAGCAATCATATTCTCGAGTAACAGGGTAGATGGTATGCAAACAGCACCATAAAAACAAGGCTTTTGAATCTGGTTGACTCCCTGACCTCACGTTAAAGACGGATCCCATAATAGTGTTTCTGTTGTCCCTGTCTTGGCTGCCACAGTGGAAAGAATAGAACTTTCTCGTGTCAGTTTATTGGCAAAACAAACATACACTCAAACAAATAAGTTTGACCTTTGATTTTAGATTTTTTTAAAAATTGCCCACTAGGTTAATTAATAAGAAAGGTTATGCCTTGCACAGCTCCAATCAATATCCTTTCACAAAGAGAGTTTCTCTTCTTTTACTCTTGATATGAACTTTAACAGTGGGTATCAGTGGGCCAGAGTCGTCCTTGAAAACCCTCATGGGAGAAAAATCATCATCTGTGAGTTACTCTTACCACGGATCAAACTCTAATTTTATTTCGAGTTTTTAAGGGTGAAACCTACGGCCCCCTTAGCCTGTATATAGGAAAAAACTTAGAAGAACAGACCTTGTTTATAGAAAGATCAAGCGTTTGAAGAGAAAGAGTCGTTCCAGGTGACTGATCTATCAAGTAGTCTACTGCTGTATCTGTGAGCCGGTTGGCAGAGAGTCTTACTTCTTTAATGAGCACTCCATTTCCGGCGGCGATAGCACACATCAATGGTTTGACATCTCTGTCATTTAATCCACAGCCAGTAAGAGACAGCAACTCAAGACTGCCGCAGGGAATTGTAGGTAAAAATGTATCCGCCGACAATCCAAGAATGCTCCTCAAGGAGTCAGTACCAGAAAGTTTGATTCCATCCAAAGTCAAGGCCGATATTTGCAAAGAATCTGGAGATCCCAAGGCGATGAACTTAGAAAGATCCACCAAACTCGGCGGGGTTATTCTGCATTTCTTTAGCAACAAAGTTTTCAAATTTTTAAGTTCTGGTAGCTTTTCCATGTCCACAGCTATACCATCAGCACTGTTCAATGAAAAGTCTAATGTAGATAAATGACTTGGACCTGTAAATCAATAATTAGAATTATATACCGGGCACATTAAATGAATAAATAGGTGTCGTTACTGACCACATTGAAAGCTTTTGGGGACTTTATTGTCCTCCTTTCCCGGCGAGTTTCAGCATTTCCCCCATGAATTTACCTTTCAAGTAGCTCTATCAAGCGTCTTCCATGTTAGTCAAACTTGAAGTCCTCAACAGTTTATTTGCTAAGACAAGTTTATCCGTTTGAAATAATGTAAAAATGTGTGTGTTTTTTGTTTAAAATTATGCTTGATTAAGGGGATCTTCAGTTGGTAACAGCTTTTTGACAGGGGGTGGGGGTGTGGCAGGGGGGTCAGATCCATGCAGGCATTACTGTTGGATAGAGGGATTACACATAATTTTGGTCAACTTCATCACAGTTTATTGTACATACCTGCAGATACGTACGGCTGACCTGAGTTGCTGTGTATGTTGTGGTTCAATTCTATTCTTGGTTTAATTTTTACTTTCTTTTGTTTAAGAATCATTATCGTATATTACCATACCAAAAACTAAAAGAAAAGAAAATTTAAACCAAGGATAAAATTGAACCACAACGTTTACGTTAATCTTTTGGTCGGGTAGTTAAGAAGTCTACACTTCCATTTTTATAACCCGACCTTTTCAGAGCTTGTATGGTCGGTAAAGATCCCTCAAATTAATTTATCTCAAGAAGCAAAAACGATTGCTAAGAAACACCGACCTGCGAGAGATATCAAGGTGCAAATACTCGATAGACACTCGGAAGATAGTTGGTCATTGCTGGAGAGATCCAAGTCACAGAGTCGTTTGAGTTTTCCTGGAATCTTCTCTGATAAAGTTTGCAATGCCTTGTTAGTCAGCGAACAGCCAGACAGAAGTAACTTGGTAACACTGGAGTTACCTTCCATCAAAGGGGAATCTATATTAGACGTCAAAATAAAACGATAAAAACATCGCAAATGTATAATGCTCCCTTCTACACAATTTAACTTAATGGGGTCTCTTTGCCAGTTATGCAAGACAAAAAAATGGAATGGCTTTTCATTCCTTGATCAATGATTATGTATACGTAACTTTAAGACAACGCTATAAAGATAAATTACTATTAAGATGAGCTAACAGCACTCAAAGCTAGACAGACCTAATGGTTTCCACTCATCATGCTGATCAGTAACTTTGGTGCCATTAAGGACCAGCTCCTCTAGATTGGAATGGAAAATGCAGCTAAACAAAAAGTCCATTAAAAACGAAAGACCAGAAACCTGAAATTAAATTTAAAAATGAAAGGCATGAAGACTCAACTATAATTATGTACACGATATCTTTATCGACAGAAAACAAATTGACCTTAAATGCTAGGATGAGCACAAACATTGTTGTGTGAATGAGCCATTTAAGGGCATCACAGGCATCAGACTGTTGAATGTACACTTTATTAGGCCAAAATTTCAAGTACTTTGAAGGCCTTGAAATCAAACTCCCGAAATTAAAGTGTCTTCACCTTAAGTTTTCAACATACAAACGAACCCTGATTGATACTGAAATATCAATAAGCACCCTATTTAAATTAGACCCCCCTCCCTTTTTGAGACAGAAAATTTAATGACAGGCTAGTCACTATATCTGAGCATTTTTGGAGGACCCAAATTTACCTTGTTTCCTGCAACATTTAAACTGACAAGAGAGCCGTTGTATTGTATTCCTGCTAGCAAAGAAGCCATTCCTTCTTCCCCTAAGTTAGTGGCATGAACATCAAGATGCTTTAAACAGCACCCCTCCTTCTGTAAAGGTTAATACAATTCATATATTCATTTTGAAAATTCAACTTACAGCCACCAGTTTCTACTAATCTGCAGACATTAATATAAATAAACTGTTAAACTACAACATGAACGATATTTAGGTTAGAAGGATTAAGGTACATAAAATACAACGAGGTTAACTTTAGAGTTTAGACTGTTGTGATGGTTTTGAAGACAAATCATTGGGTTATTTTGAATAGGCACTCAAGTTTTGCTACAGTTGCTGTAGATCTTTTAATAGTACACTTTGATCTGCATGGATGAGAAATCATTAAGGTTTAAGCATAGATTAATGATGACTGACTTAAAAATAATTTGTTTACAATAACCTGCAAGATTCTTGACAAACTATCACCAAATGCAGCTCCAAAGTGATTATTACTGGCATCAAGTACTGCAATTCTTGCATTTCCCTCACACAGAGCTTCAAGAATAGCAGAAGCATCAGTTGAGCCACAACTGGAAAACTTCAGAGTCTTCAAAGACTTGTTTTTCATCAGTGCTGGTCCAACACAGCGTGAGAAATAGTCATTTCCAAGAGCATTTCCAGAAACATCAAGACTCTCTAAGCAACAGTTACTTGTTAACATGATCCCTATGCATTCCTGTATTGAAACCATTTTGGCAGAAAAGGGACTAAAAATTAACATTGATACTCAACTACAGTCAACTCTTCCTTTGCGGACACTCTGCTATAACGGACACCCTGATAATATGGACAGCAGCTCAATCCCAGGCAAAAATAAATTATAGTCGTTTGACTGAAATAGACTCCCACTATTACAGACTCTCACTAATGAGGACACCAACTGGAGGTCCCTACAGTGCCTGCTTTAACCCCTTAAGCCCTAAGAGCGATCCGGAGCATCAAATTTCTCCTTGTAATTTCAATGCTTTGTAAAACAGAGTGGTCATGAGAAGACAGGATCACACAAGATGCACTTTCTTTATATTTTATCAACTTCTCCCTACTACTTCTGTAGGAAATGAATAGGGGCAACAAATGATAATTCAAATTTTGATCTTAGGGTTTAAAGGGTTAAAGAGAGTTGACTGTAGTTGTAATATGGCTAACTATGAGTGTTAACATACTACAAAATACAAAATCTGCTGACATAACTCTTAATAGGGGCTGAAGTGGAGAAAAGGCACCAAACTCCAAACTTTATTTTGTAAAATCCTAAGAAATAAGTAGCACCATGCAGAAGTTCTACTAAAAAGGTTTCATTTGAATGTTAACACCATAGGATTTCCTATTTTTCTAACCTAGAACCAAGTGGCCACAATTTCTGTGAAGCAGACACAAAAAATGTTATGCACACAAGTGAGGACTGGGATGTCCAAGAAGAAAGAAAGTGCCTACCCAAGGGTTTTGCAATTTTATACCATAGGCTGCACTGTTATTTAACATGGGGGTTGGCAAATGACTCTGGCAGACTCTCAGGCAGCACTCATGGCTCCCGTTTGCACCCCAGAAAATGTAGATTAAGCTTATAAATCACTGATTTCAGTGCCCAGGACACCAGGATCCAACCTCCCTCCGTGCATCCCTTTGGCTATATACTTTTACCACGTTGAGTTGTGTACAATACTTACAGAACTGTCAGTGTCTGCCAAATTATTTGCCAAATTGAGAGTCATCAATGTTTTATTCCTGCAGAGAGCCAAACAGACAACACGGAATCCTTGAGGTCCAAGCAGATTTCCTGACAAGTCAAGTTCAGACAAGTTAGGAAGTTTCTGTAATAACTTGGTAACACTAACTTCTCCTGGTGATAGAGAGCGCATCAAATGAAGAGACATTACACTTGCAGTATCAAGAGCTTTAACAAGATTCCCAGGGGATAATTTACAAGAGAGCCTCAGTGCTAAAATTAGCCTGTTTTCTGCATTAATATCTCTGTATGTTGGTACTTCCTCTACATGTGGGTTGCTTGATAACTCTGGGATTTTCTGCAGACTAGTCACATTGTCTGTCAAAGTTTCTTTTTTATTTCCTGGTTCCAAATTCTCCCTTGATGATTTAACCAACTGAACTATGTCCTTTTCCTCATCTCCATCAAACCTTGACATCAAAATATTTCCTTCTTTCTCAGCAGAGAAATTTGTTTCCTGTTTTACCAACTTAGTATGGCCACAAACAGATCCAGACGATGTGTTTTGCAAGTGACTTCCCACGTCTGACTCCAAAGCCATGTGTTTAATGACAGTTTCATGAGTGCTCTCTGGTGATGTTCCTCCCAAAGACAAAGAACAGTTCTCACTTATTACCATACTTTTATCCCACTCCACTTCAACATGAGTTACAATTTTGTCTAACTGGTTATCAACAGCTGACAGAACAACTTCATCTTTAACACCAATAAATTCCTGGTTAGAATCAACAGGAGAAGGAGGCAGAGTTTTACAAGTAGAATTACTGTTAGTATCTGTGGATGTTTGAAGTCCAACATTCAAAGAAGTACTCGATGTAGGGTGATCTGAAACTCTAACAAGGTCTGTTGCCATTTTATCATTTTGAACAGCTGATATTTCAGAAGAGTTTTGACCAATGATACAGGTATCTGTATTTTCCTCTCCACATTTCTGTAGGATTGACATCACCATAGTCAACTCTGCAGAGCCAGTTTCCATCTGTTTGTGCAGATTTGTTTCATGCTCATCCAAGCCCAATTCATTCTTATCATTCTTGGTTACTAAATTTTCACTTTGATTTTGAGTGCTTAATATCCTTTTCCTTTCTAAAGTGTTTGACATATTGTCCTCATTGATAAGTTCTTTCTCTTCATGGTCTTTACTCACAGAATTGTGATTTTCTTTCTCCCCCAATTCATGGGTGAAAAATGTTGTCTCTGTTTTATCTTGAAAGGCTGTTTCCAGTCTGCTTGAGAGATTCTTCCCATCTTCATCTATAACTAAATCTCTACTTTCATTTTCAACCCTAGCTGTATTATTTGCACCTTCTGTGGGACATGCTTTCTCCACATGGCTATCACTAATACTGTTGATATCACTCTCATTAGGTCTATGGCTGGAAGACATTGAAACTGCAGTGTCATTTGAAGATGTATGCAATGCTGACATGTTCAAATCTCTGCAAATGTCTGAGTCTTTCTGGACTGCTCCATCATTAGCAACTTTTTTCTCACTGTTATCACTAGTGTGACAAGAGACCTCATGTGTATCCTCCAAATTCTTCCCAGTACTGCTAGCTTTGGTGGCATAATTTTTATTGGATGTATCTATAGCAGAAACACAGCCTTTATTGTCCTCCTTTTCAGTTTTAGCTTTATTAATATCTCCTGATGCTGACTTTAATTCAATTTCAACAGTTCTGTTTCCTTGTGACTGAATTGAACTACTATGGCCCTGTAAGCTATTCTCTCTGAAACTAACTGCAGTATTGTTCAAATTATTGTGATGATCACTAGCAGCCTCATTGTCCTTATTAACAGTAACTAGATGATGAGTACTTGATCCACATCCCATGCTAACACACCTGTAAATAAAAAAGATTTTACAAAATTCTAAATATTATCTCATGATCACTGTTTTCCTTCAAATAAAACCTGCAAAATACGGTTTAAAAAAAGAAAGCGAAATAACGATTTTCTTGGATATTTAGTTAGCCTGCATGGCTGGCAGGCCCATTAGTGGGAGCAAAGTTTTGGCAGAGGTGCTGCAAAGACATGCAGAAAATGACACTTTGCCACTTCTCAACATAGCCGCTTTACCATCTAAACTCTCACATGTTCAAAAACAAATCCACCACCTACACTGGCTAAATATTTAGTTTAAAAAAAATTCAATTGAAATCAAGGTAGTGATGTGGCTAAAGATACCCCCCCCCCCCCCCCCCCCCCACCTACGTACACTACACCAACGCTCTTGTTGCATTTATAAGCTGCCAAAATTTAGCTTCCCACCATGGGACAGGATGCAAAAGTTGCCTCTCTAACTACATTCCGTAAATTTGATTGAAAATCATCCTCTACACATCTCATAGATAAAAAATTATACAGACCTGAATCTGAAATGACCTGAAATGTTATTTGCATTTCAGTTGTATATCTGTCAGATTCCCTTCTTTTGGTGCTAATTGAAGAGGTTCTGTTTACAGCGATTTTTATTTTCCTAACAATTTTAATGGCTGAAACTCTTTGACTATTATTCTACGCGCCAAAAAATAAAGGCTGGCCACTTTGGGGGCTGTTTCGTAGTTTCGATCATTAGAGACAGCGCAATCACAATGCACAATCAGTTGCTGGAAATGGCGTTGCTATAGATACAACTGGTAGAGATATAAATTATAACCACCCGCAGTACAATGATTGTGCAGCTATCTATAAATAACAGCACCGCGACGTATAAAAAACTTTGTAGCTGAAACAGTATCTCACAATTTCAAGCACCAGGTGGCATCCAAATTAAATGTTAAGGTTAAATTTCTTGATAAATAATGATGGGAAATCGATGGACTTTTCCCCGTGCAAGTGTCTATAGTTTTCAAATTAGAACCTCATACAATTTGATGAGTATAACATCGGATGTTTATCTTAAAGGTAACATGATTAAACTGACTTATCTCCAAAATAGAAAGGAATTTTACCTTCTTTCATTCCGCGGTTACACGCGCACATTCCGCCATCGGCTCACGAATTTATTTACCCAGCATGCAATACGGATTCTGCTCCGGGAACTGTATGTCAGGCAGTGCGAATCCCGCTCCTTTTTAATAAAAATCCCGCATCCCGCACTATTTTAATTTTCATCGCTTTCCCGAATCCTGTTTTTTTTCCCCCAAAATACATACTTTAAAAGAGACTAATTGCAGCAAAAGCCAATAAATGTAAGACTTAGATTGGCTCTTTCGATTGATACTTTGAATTTGATATTTTGGGCGCTGCAGTGCTGTAACCACTTGAGCTATCGAGGACCACACATTGGGAGCAGGCTAATTTAATGAGTTCATCTTAATCCGTGAAAGGAATGAAACATAGAACGATGATGTGAACTGCGGAAATACAAATTTCAACGAAGAAGGTAATCGCAATTTAAGCAATTTTGGGACTTCAACGGGATTCGAAGTTGATGATGATGATGATGATGATACCTTTATTAAAGTGTCAAAACTGTAATAGCGGTATATAACCACTAAGTGGGGACACTAAAATAAATTTTAAAAGAATAAATCAATTAATACATTAATTAAAAATTAAGAAAAACTATGTACAGTATAAGCAAGTAAGAAATTCGAGAGAACTATATACAATATGTACAAATGTATCCATCACTTATAAAAAATAAGAAATAAAAGATTAAGAAGTGCAAAGAGAGCAGTTAGAGCAGCTATTGTCATCTAATAGCATGCTAAGATCCACTTTTCTGATGTTATATTTGAAGGAGGACAACGTGGAAGCTTTTTTCACATTACTAGGAACAGATCTCCAAACCCTTGGGCCCATATACCTGAGCGAGTGCTTTCCAAAGGAGACTGTTTTGAATCTGGGTATAGTGAAGTCATGATTGCGCAGTTCATACTTAATTGCAGGCTGTTTAAAGAGAGTGCTAATGTATGCTGGGCACATGTTGTTTTTAACTTTATACATGAGAATAGCTATGTCCTGTAGTCGCCGGTTGTGTAGAGTAGATATCCCAGCCATAGATAGTAATTGACCATAGGACGAATGTTTATCACAATATATAGCCCTAAGTGCTCTTTCCTGGATACGCTCTAGTCGTCTAGAATCACTAGCACGGCAAAAATGCCATATAAGGTGACAGTAGGTTAAATACGGGAGAACAGCTGCCTTATATAACTGTAACTTAGTTTGTGTGGGTATAAGGTTCCTGAGCCTCATGAGAACGCCTACCCGCTGGTCGCTCTTCTTAGAGATACTACTTATATGTTCATCAAAACGAAGATTGTTATCAATACAGACACCTAATAGCTTGAGACATTCAGTGGATCTGACTTCATGATTGTCAATCATAATACTGTCCATAGACTTCCTTCCGCAACCAAGTGCCATTGTCTGGTACTTGTCCAAATTTCCCTATAGTAAATTAGCTCTGTACCATGAAGATGCTGACTCAGCGCAAACAGCAAGATCATCATGCACATCAGAGAGGGTGCTGCGAACGACATAAAACTGGTGGTCATCTGCATACATATTCATGTTCGCATCAACAGTATAAGTCAAATCGTTTTGGAAGATGTTCCAGATGAGAGGTCCAAATGCAGAACCCTGTGGGCATCCCCTGGTCACCCTCTGCCACTCGCTCACTACAGATCCTAGCTTGACCCTGTTATAACGGTCTGTGAAGTAGGAGCCCATCAATCGCAGACTTCTTTCCTCAACACCATAAGCTTTAAGTTTTGCAAGTGTAAGTGGATGGTAAAGTGAATCGAAGGCTTTGCTCATGTCCGTGGAGAGAACACCCACAACGTTATGCTCATCCAGAGCGAATTTCCAATTCTCAGTCAAAGATAAGAGAGCTGTCTCACAGCTATTGTTTTTCCTGTAAGCTGTTAGTTTGTCGCACAGTTTGTTATTAAAACCAGAACTGAGTTGCTTGCTGAGTAATTGTTCAAAGAGTTTGTTTACAGTAACTTGTACAGTTATGGGTCTGTAGTTTCCCATTTTATGGGGATCTTCCTTCTTAAAAACGGGTGTCCATTCACCCCTTTTCCATCCCAAGGGCCACTCTCCGAGGGTTATACATGAATTAAATAGTGACGTCAAAGGATTTGTTAGCTCAGTAGCTCCAAGCTTGAGCGCCATGGGAGGGATGCCGTCCCAGCCTGTACTCTTCCTTACATTGACGTTTTGCAGCGCCTTTTCAACTTCAAAACTCTGAAGATTCTGAAACTGGAAGCCTTGATATCCTGTCATCTTCTGCGTAATATTCTGGACACTAGGGTGGGTGGCGAGAACTTTGTCATCAACCGCACTGGTGTCTCCAATACCATCAGCCACAGTAGCAAAATATTCACACAAGTGATTAGAAACCGCACATTGGTCTCTACAGATGGTCCCGTTGATACTTAGGTTGAGCTCATTTGTGTTGACCTTGTGCTTATCAGTCAGAAAGGGCATAAATGTCTTATAGAACTCACTCGGCTTGCACTTAAGCTTAGTGGCTTGCTCTTTCCAATATGTCCTTATTGCCTTTCTGCGGAGTCGGGTGGCCTCGTTTCTGGTTATCCGCCTAGCTTCCCAGTTCTCACTGGTTTGTTCCTTGAGATACTTTTTTGCTGCCCTCCTCTTAGCTCTTATGGCACCTTTCCATTCTTTAGTCATGTATGGAACATCCTGAGCCCTAACCCGCATCTTCTTCGTAGGCATATGTGTATTGACAATACTGGACAGAAGCATTTCCATAAAATTTGCCTTGTCGTCACATGAATTGAAAATTTCACTAACATGCCATGGAGCATACATTAGATCTTCTTTGTATTTCTCCACATCAAAATCCTTTAGAGATTTAAATGTTACAATCTTGCCTTTCTGGTGTTTTACCGTCTCATTCAGGAATCCATAAATAAGTCCGTGGTCACTGAGCGCAGGATCATGTACCCCACAATTCTCAAATAGTTCCGGGTGGTTAGTGAGAATAACATCGATCAAGCTCTTAGTGATAAGAGGGCCTCTCATTTGTATTCGAGTGGGTTCAGTTACCATACATTCGAGGCCCTGTTCCACCTAAAGATCAAGAAGAAGCTTTCCTTCAGGGCTGCTGGGTTCCATCCTGTTCAGGTTTAGGTCGCCTGTTATTATAACCGTCGGACATTGAAGGCTAGCCCAGTTGGCAATATGACTTAATTCCCCTCAAGTAGAAGTCTGTATTTACCAGTAAGCTTCTTAGGCGGTCTGTAGATAACCAGTATAATGGCATCCTCTGCGTGAGCGCTGCAGTGCAAGGGAGTGCCCCTCATAGTCAGTGTGTGTGCTTCCATTTTCAGGCGAAAAGTGCCCCAAAATGGTGCTAAAATGAATCGGTCTGTGAAAACGCCTATGCATAGGTTAGATATAGGAGTTGCACGCTCCGGCCACTTGATTTCCGTTGTGCTAGCGTTAAAAAACTATTTTTTTGGTCTGCATCGTAGTTTTGAGTGATCTTCCGTAGATGTACTTTAAAATTTGCCCTATTCCCTCGTGTGCTAGTAGCTCCTATATGTACTTTGATATAACGAACAGGCAAACACCCCAGCACGCCCATGGTTGCCTAGAAGAAAACATTAGCCCCAAACTCTTGAAGCCCTCCCCTGCCGTCCTGCTACTTCCAAGAACATAAAAAATAATCCTTTCCTTAAAAAATTAGTGTTATATGTGGCCAGCATCCATATCCTGGAGGGGGATGTAGCACTCAAACGCTGAGTATATAAGACCTCGGGTATTCCCTTACCCAGTATCGTACGGCTACCCGTAAACATATCACGGCTACCCTGTGTACCCTGTGTAGCAGGCGCTTGGAAGTATTAAGAAAGAGGGGAAGAACGCCTCGGGGCTCGCATTACTTCCAACTGCCTCCGAGCTGAGAGTGTGCCTTTTCTAGAAAATAGATGAGAACAAAACAATAAGGATGCGCACAGCCCGTTGGAGAAGTCAAACAATCGCCGAAATTCAACTCAACCCACACGGTAATGCATCGTCAACTTGACCTGTTATCATCCTCACCCCGGAAAAACTTCGGGACAAGTCCAGCCCTTCGAGCTCAGGGGTGGAGAATTGTTGAAGCAGTCCTGTCCCGGAGGTATGGGGATGAGGCAAATCAAAATACGAAGAACCTGTCATTTCTCGAGCGTTTTGCACGAAGCTGCGGAACGAAGAAGACTACTAAGTATTTTCAAGGGAAAAGGCGGGAATCTGTTGGAGTGTGGTTGGAGAAGAATAACCTGCCAAAATTTAAGTGTTTGTGAAATTATGTTTTAAAATTTCAAACGAACGTGTGTATGCGTACTGCAATAGACTTTTTTTCGCAAAAGAAACAAATAATTTCTTCAGCCAAGTTTAATAATATGACAACTTAAATAAACTGTATATGAAAACGGATACAAGTCTTTTAATATATATGAATAAACAGAGATTCAATCCAGAGATTCATACCATGGAGGCGATTAAGAGTTTTTTTCTTCCGGTTGTTCGTTTTCAAAATTAAATGTTTTGTTCATGTTTTAACGACATAAACTGTTTATCCTTCTCTCAAAACATAAATCACTATTGCTCTCAAAAGGATGTACCCCCCAAAAAGGTACTTGAGGTCGATCAAGAGCTCGGGGATGGGGAATCCTTCGTAATTCTGCGACCACCACCACCAGGAAACCAAAAAATTACAAATCCCCGGGGTATGCGTGGGGGGGAAGGGGGGTACGAAAAACCACTTTGTTCTTATAGTTCATGTGATATACAGAACTTAATAAAGACACCATTTACAACCGAGATTTATAATTAATAAACTGGCCTCAGGAGGGAGTACAAATATCGCGTCTCCGTGAGGGAGACTATATTCCGCATATTTGCGTTTGCCGCAAGCTTTCCCATCTCAAAGAAAAACATAGCCCCACTGGAAGTTTCAGCAAAAACCAACTGAGTGGGGTACCTGTGCTTCCAGGCGTTATACATAAGTTAAAAGGCTGACAAGTTCATTTCTAAAAATCTCTTATAATTTATTTTACCTCCTTTGGTATAAAGTACCGGTTGTATATTATATATTTCTATATACTTTCGCTAATAGATTTTTAAACTCTCGAAAACAAATTGCTTTCTTGATATAACAGAAGTAAAATTCCTAGAATTTGAAAGCACTCACTAAAATGTTCTTCTTGCAAAGTCTATATTTCATAAACTCCAGTCACGAAAATATATCTCGTGGAGCTCTGCACTATGATCAACACACTGCTTTTCAGACAATTTTTTTTTCTTTCATCCTCCGTTAAATTATACATAACTATAAGAGTCCTCCTATGCATGGGCACAGAATTAATAAGGTCTCGGTAAAAGCGGGATTTTTTTCCAGTGATTTGCAAAAAGACAAAATAAAAAAAATCGACAGACAACAAATTTAGAGTTCGTTAATTCAGCCAACGAGGGCAACAGCAAATTCACTCATGTACATCAAGTTCCCTTAAACTGAAGCGCGCTATAAATACGCGCGCAGCAGTGAAGGATAGTTACCATTTACATGCGAAAACCGGAAATTCCGGATGGAAAATCAACTTGTATGCAACATTCCGTTACTGAAGCTTAAGAAAATTATGGGCCGTGATTTAAGGTGATGCAATTTTCTGCTCTCTTCAGTCTGTTCAGCTGATTTGGATATACTTTGTAGCGGTTCGTTCTCCCACCATGTCAAAGTTATATAGCTATGTGTTTGTACAGAAGATTTCCACCCGGGTGGTTTGTGTAAATGGTAATTGCACCTTTGCATATTTCAATCTGTACCCAAATTCTTTAGAAAAACTTCCGATAACGGCGAATTTAGTTTAAATTCTTGATTGAGGTGTTTGCTTTAAGTTATATTTATTAAAGATATTCCTTTCTTGTTTTAGTTTTTTCCTTCCACTGAAATATTGGAATTAAGCGATATATAAACTCCACGTCTAAAATATATCGTCCCCAGAACTTCGCGCTTCCTAAACAACCAAGTTAAGTAGCGGTCAAATAAATTGTTGGTCTTTACGTTTCTTGACTGGTTGAAGAGGGCAAGATATAGAGCTTCAGTATTTGTGCACATAATGCATATTGCATTAACTGAATTTTTACACGTCTGTCACAAAACTACTGGTGGTGTCCTGTCTCTGCACATTAGGCCTTGAAGATTCTTTCAGGGTTTGTCGCTCCAGAGTGAAAGTCGTTGCTTGATTTTCCGAAGCTGCCTCCAGTTCCCGAACATTTGGCGACGACAAGGCATTTGTCGGCCCGCGACGATACCAGACAGCGGAGACCTGGCACGTGGGTTGCTCCGATTCTGAAACGTGACGTTCCTTAGAGTTCCTCCTTGACGGTTCACCAAAGCAAAATTCTACAACCCCATCTCTATTAGGAAGTCCAGGGTAAGGTGGAAGGTCTTCGTCGTCCGACTCATGGTCCCCTAGTAAGTGGCTTATTTCACGATGTAGATGCGGCACTCCAGCGTAAACACGTGACTGCTGGCGTGCATTTGAAGGGAAAAGATCCGGAGAGGCCATGACTAAGAAAGGTAAGAAAAAATGGGTCAGGTAGAAATAGGCCTCATTCCCCTTTCATCTGAAATAGTCATAGCGGGCAGTATTTATTTCGTTGATCTGTTCCGTTTGTTTATCAACACGGTTAACTCGTAGGGGAGGGCGGGAGCCCGAGTTATATACAAATGGCTATACCTGAACTATATACAAACGGCTATACCTGTATTAGTAAAATCCAGCTAGTGGTCTATTATCAATGCTG
>NC_133204.1:240000-265000 GCF_958299795.1 Porites lutea
ATCCTTTTTGTGAACTCTCTAAAAAAAAAGATTTAGCTTGAAACAGATAGATTTTTTTCCCTTTGTCTTGGCCGGAAATTGGAAAGAACAGCACCATGACAATAATGTATAGACTCGGACGAAGAACGTTTTAAAAGTCTAGGTAATCTACTGTCATTCCAAAAGTGAAAAGAAAAGAAAAAATGTTTATCAGCAACTACACATGTAGCTAGTTACATGCAAGTTGGAAAACCTGCCAAATAATGACATCTATACAAAACGTCACTCAAACTCGGACGCCGACCGATAAAAGCCTTGCGTAACATTACACTATTTCATCTTTGATTGTTAGGAAATCCAAAAAGCTTCTAGGTAGCCTTTTAATTAAGGGGTTTGACACCTGTTTTGAAAAAACGTAAAATCCTCGTGAAACAGTTTGTAGAGTACTAAACTTTTTCTACCTCGCTCATAACTCGGTTGAGGGTTGATCATCAGTCTACCCGTCAAAAACAAAAACGATAAAACAACAAAGCAAAACTAAAATTTCGAAATCTACCGAGTGAAAGTGCAAAAAAATAAAAAATTAATAATAATAATAGCACACATAAATACCTTGTTCGCCGATTGCTTTCAGTGAATACATTGCATCAAAGCCTCTCCCAGCATACTGAGTGTTGGAATGGAACTCTATTCGCAGCTTGTTGCTGTCGGAAGTGATGGCTGGCGGAATAACACTGCCACAATACCGGCCAATAATTTTGGACCAGCTGGCGATACCGTTATATACTTCAGTAAAATCCGAATCATCAGGGCAGTCCTGGGAATCGCCTTCAACGTCAAAGTCCCTGTAAAAAACGGAAAGGGAATAAAAAAAAAAAAAAACTAGTTGCCACAGAAGTCACTAGGCTAGGTTTTTTGTCAAAACACGAACGAAAGCGCGTGGTAGCCAGTGCACAGGGAGTGAATGCATAATGCTTTCTCGCTTGGATGAAAACCCTTGAGAACATATCAGTAAATTGCTTCACACATGAAGGACAATTTCAAACACAGAAGATGCTTGTGTATTATACTGTACACGACTCTTACCGAAATTTAAGAACAATCTGATGATTTTTGTCTGCATTTATCATCCAAGTACAATGTAAACTGGCAGGATATTGATCCAGATAGCGGGGTGTACGAAATGATCCGCCTTTTGGATTCAATGCAATGCCATCAGCGCTACAAAAAGCTTCTAAAATTAAGAAAACAAACATGGTTACGGACCAATAAAGAAGTTTATTTTCGAATGGGCGGATTTAACAGGTAAAGTTAGGAAGGGGGGAGTTGAGGGGAGGTTCGTGGGGAAGAAGGCCGTGACTTTTTTGTGGGTTGGAACTTATATATTTCTATAAAAATGAATATGGAGAGAGGGTGTGCTTACTACCTCATGTTTCCATGATCTTGTGGCCATGTATTAAGTGGAATATTATTAGTTGATCAATGATTTTACATTTGATAATTAATCGTATTGGTGGAATTGTTTTTCAACTAAAGCCTGGAAATACATTTCTGCCTTACTTCACCAGGCATCTGGCAGCATGTCCATTTCTAGACTGGTGAGGGGGAGGGGAAGGGGGGTGAATTCAGGTCACTGAGAGAGTAGAATTATCTTATGCATGAACAAAAGCCACATTAAAAGTAATTTTCACTCAAAACTGGAGTCCAAAGGATGTTGGCTTACCTGTCCGTGGTGTTGGTTTACTGTCTATTACATTAAATTGTGCTGTAAAAGAATGCTTTAAGTTCATGCCACTACTACTTCCTTGTAATGTGACTCGCAGATATTGGCCTGTTGAATACACTGGATATGGCCTTGCAGTTCCACAAAACGTCCCAAGCAAAGGTGAGATACTGGTAATAAAAGTCAAGAAAGGAAGTTTGCTCTAAAGAATAACAAGACTTAGTGTTTTCAGATGTCCAAAAAGTGGCTTAATGTTGCAGGTGAGAGAAGACATCTGTTTCCTTGGATGCCAAGCTAATGGACGAATTCTGTATGCTGGTAATTGCTGGTCATTGAGCCAACAATATAACAAAAACTTACAGTGGACAACTAAACATGCCGGAAATGTTTCATAGTAATATAAGGTTATAGAGGTGGCAAAACGGTAGTCATATTCAATTAAGAAAATGAAGTATAACTTACACGTTCAATAAAATTAATAGAACCAGTAGATTCAGAGCAGAATGGCCATACTCTAATAGATTCTCTTTTCAAATTGCCACGTATTTCTTGTAAAATAAGGAGGGAATTTAAAATAAGATCAAGAGTTAGAAACAGAGCCTTATTCTTGGCAACCTCCTCCTTCGGGTGCAGTCACATTTTAGTTTCTATTTTTCCCAGTCGTAATTTATTCTGCATTGATATTCATATTGGCTGATTGCCTGATATTTTCTGTTTACACAAAATCTGTTCCACATTAAAATTTGATACTCAAGTCACCTACATAAGAACTGGGCTCAGAAGGGAGCCTCATCCAGTCCTTCTCAATGTACTATACATTTATCTTTGGTTTTTCACACTTTAATGTTATTTTCGTCAGCTTACCTAAATTTCCCATCTTGAACTTGTACAAAATCATCCTTGCAGTCTTTCCCATGGCTTGTCACTAGAAATTTGTCTTTAAACACAAGCTCAATTTTTCCTCTGGGCACTGAGATAATCCAAACACACTTGTTTGGACCTCTGGGAGTAGACATTAGAGATCCTACAAAAGTTTGATTCTTGTTTGTGTGGTGTAAAATATCTCCACAGGGTTCTGAAAGAAAAAGAAGAGAGGGTCACAGGTAAAATCCCTGAAGAATGTAATGTACAGTTTGGAGAAATTAATGAAGAAAAAAGAAGAAGGGAAAGCTTGAGGTTTATTAGTTTACAGTGTAGTCCTTTTTCTCTCCATGCTTCTGCTTCCACATGTACCATATTTTTTGCACTAAGCTTTTTTCCTGAAGGAGACTCTACATGTGCGGTTGTCTATGACTCTACAATGGAATCACTGTCATACTACAAAAGCTATGGAATTAACAAATTTACATTTTGTACCAATGATAAATGCTGTAGCATGTAATATTGAGTGGTGGATGCATGTCAGAAGTTGGTGAGCAAACTTTGAAACTAGCTAGGCATGTAAAAGTAACAAGAAGGTAACTGAGGGCAACTACAGCTCAAGTTTCTCAAGTTCTCTTGAGCATGCACCCAGGCACGGCCAATACATAAATTAAGTCAATAAGAGGCTTTTTTCTTTATTTATATGCACCCCACCAACTAGTAGTAAATTTTTGTTCCAAAATACAGGTAAATCTCAGTCAAGTGTACAATGTTTTGTATTTTATCTTACCCTCTGTTTCAACAACACTCAGTCGAAAGTTATATTTGTTTCCTGATCCTGATGAAAACTTGATGGTGATGCATGATCCAGATGAAACCCACAAGTCTTCTTTCTGATCATATTCTGCTCTATGATTACAAATCTTCTCCACTAAAAAGCGTTTTTTGTCACAGCCATCAAAAATTTCAAGCATTCCTTTATCACATTCATCCTGAATGTCAGATCCAAAACTAAGGCTAATGCTTTTTACGAGGACAGATTTTCCCTTTGTGCTTTCTACCATCCAAGTGCACTCTAGACCAGATGATGTGACATCCGGATAACCGGGTGATGAAATAGAGACTGTCTTGTTCATTCTGATTTTCTCACCCTTACATTCTGAAACTAAACAGAAAATTTCAATGACAGAGTTTGTCCCAAATGGAATGGAAAGAATGAAGTATTGCATCGAAAATTTATGCAATTAATGGGCCACTAAAGTCCAACTACACATATGTAGAGTTATATATATAATTAGAATGAACAATTAGCACCAAAAAAAAGGTTGAATGGGAAGTCTTCTATAACCACAATATATATCCCATTTAAACCCCAGTTTCTGGACAAGGTAACTTGACTTCCATTCCCAAGAAACGCACTGATACATGCTGAGAAGAAGCCCATTATTCTTTCAACATGTTTTCCAATACCCCTTCAAATATTCCAGAGGATAAAATTCAAACCAGCTACCCCTACTAAAAAACATGATGCTTCTTGAAGCTGGCCCTCTTGATGCTCTCAAAATTGACTTATTAGAGGAGGGCCCACACAGTAAAGTGGCCCTTTGACCAATGGCAGTCAGCCTTCCAAAAGGTATGCAGGCTTAATGAGGCACAACTGCCAGGGGAGGTTTCCTCCAGCAACATCATGCACCATGATTCTTAAGGTATTAGAACAGCTGCTATAAAGTCAGAAAATGATCATGCTTGTAAAATTGCTTATTTGAAATGTACTCTCAACCTGAACTCAAATTCCAAAAACAAAGCATTTTTGTTAAATAGAGGCCGGAAAAACGAAGGCCAAAGTTGGTATCTAGGAGCGCTATTTTGGAAATACAGTATTAATGATCACAGGGCTGAAATCTGACGCGATACTTTCTGTTGTTGACAGAAACGTTGCAATTTTCACAACCCGACACGCGATAATTTGTTACGATTTTCAAGTAAGTCAGGGCAAGTTACAGTGGAACCCCGTTAATACGACCACCTTCGGGCCATGGAAATTTGGTCGTATTAACGGGGTGGTCGTATTTACGGGGTAGGGTCAAATTATGGTGCAAAATGCTTTTAAACTACATTCTACTACATGTATACCTTTAATCCGTTATAAATCAACCTTTTTTGCAGTTAATTAACAACCTTACAACCGCAATTGAATGCAACTGAACAATGTAACAGTAAACGAAACCGAGTAATGCGAAAAAACACTGACTTCTTTCAGTTCCTTGTTTATGAAAGGAAAGGGCTTGTGATTTGTCTCGAAGAGCTGTTTTCTATATTGTTGCTTACAACACTTTCACAGTTATTAAAAAGTTCAAAGTTCTGGGAGAAAAGAGAAGGAAATGGACTTGAAGAGAAAAGCCACAGTGGAAGGTGACAGAAACAAGAAGGCAAAATAACTTTGAGAGCCTCGAAATGCTGCAAAGTGAAGTCTTTCAGGTCTTTTGTATTGTTTATTCATGCATCCATTTTACTGCACACAACAATTTACCGGATGTCATGCTAACCACTAACACCTTTGCCTAAGAACATTCAATAAAATATTAGTAATGGGTTATTGTTTTCCAGATTGTGTCTGTTTTCATTCAGCAGCCCCACCAAGCATTTTGACTGTTCGTATTAACGCGGTAATTTTATAAAGAAAATAACGACCCAGGACTCCCAAAGGTGGTCATTGGTTGTAATAACGGGGTGGTCGGATTAACAGGGTTTTCAGATAAGAAAATGAGTGGGCTTTTGTTCGGGCCACAAAAAAGTGGTCGCAATAACGGGGTGGTCGTATAGCGGGGTTGCACTGTATAACAAAATTCACTTACATTCTGCTTCCCCGAATAAAGTACTATTATTTTCATATTTCTAAATCATTTCTATGGCCGTAAAAAGCTTTCTAGAGACACCTTAGATATATGATCCTTGCAAGGTCGATGACAGATAAGGCTGCAGTTAAATGACCTATTATGCAAATTAGCATGTTGCTAAGGCTAAAACATTGTTTACGAAGCCATATCAATTGAGAGTAAGTCACGTAACGAGTTTAAACTCAGATTTTCACATTTTCTTGCCACTTTCCGCGCTACAATCGGGTCAGTGTCACAACAAACATTAAGAACAGCGGTTTACTCATAAAAATTCAAGATTGTGATGAAGAAACAGCGCAGCGCGACAAAAATTAAGGGCATTTTTGCAGGTGCGTTGACCACACTGAAAACCAATTGATGTAAAAAGATGAGGATTGATAATACCACGCTGAAACTTGCCAGGTTTATTCACAAAATGTTGAGGAAAAATGTATTAAATTTCCAGCAATTCCCCGGAATATTTATTTTAGAGATAAATTTTTCAAATGGAATGGTTTATAGCAGATCTAATACCTTAAGCAAGATTTTTTTTAAATTTTTTTTTCAGGGCCCTCATTGATAGCAGCATTTTATGCTGAAGAGATAACCCTGGCTAAATAAATAACATTTATTAAATTAAGAGAAGTTATGGTGGAGAACTGTCTGCATAAAGACAGTGGAATGTTATAAGTACAAATCAGAAAAAACAATTTTGTCGGCAGGTCTTTATAAAGGAACAGCTACTATCCACATTAAATACAACTTACTGGTTTCTCCATCAGCAAAGACAATCAATGTGAAAAGGGCAAAGGCTGAAATTATAAATAAAAGATATTTCACAGTGAATGCTAAATCAACCCAGGAGTCATGTCATAGGAACAAAATAAGTGTAAGTGGAATATGAACATCCAGATCTGACACTGGTCATAGTCCTACCTTCCCTTTGGGAAAAAATCTTGCTTTCCATAACTTAGAAAAAGAACGAACATCTACTAACTAACAACTAACTTTCCATAATTATTGCAAGCAGATAACACTAATGCCAATTATGTATTTATTATTCTGGTCGCACACTACAAGGATCACATGGTGCAAGAATCATTGAAGCTACAATTTTTGGCATATTTTATTGACGACACATCCGGTGAGAAACTAACTAAAAATTTCACTTAGCATTACCTCAGAGACTGAGGAAAACCAGTGTTAGGTTTTGTGTTAAGTTTCTTTTGAGCTTTCTTTAAGGAGGGGGATATTGGGGGACTCTCAACACCACAACACCGCAGAAAAAAAAACACCGCATCACTGCAAAAAAGGGGCAAAACACCAACATCACAATTTAAGTTTTTGTCCTACGATTAATCTAATGCAACTCTCCATATAACTGGGAATGGAGGATCTCGGAACTGGTGTAGTGATTAGTAGAGATTGAGACTGACCTCAAGACTCTATTTTTCACTTACCGGTACTCTATTTTTGCGAACTCTATTATTTCATTCACACAGATAGAAAAATGCATGCAACGCCTGTGGGAGTGAGCAAACAGTTGTGAAAAAAAAAGAAAAGATTTTGCCTGTTACTTATTTGTTTTGTCAAAGTCTTTTTTGCAAAAAAAGAGCATACAGATCATCCTTCACTCCTGCTATAAAAAAGCAGTGGTGAGATATTAATGTTAATTTTACAAGACTTTCCTAGAAGGGGGGGACTTGTTTTGGCTTGTTTTGGGTTGCTGTGGATCTTTTGCAAATTAGTTTTGAATGTTATTAATCATTTTGGGTCGTTGTGGATCGTTCACATGTAGGTTGTAGTTTTGGCTCATTTTGCCTGGTGCCTCGTCTTAGTCTCTATGGCGAAATGATAAACCACAACACCGCGAAGTGTCTGAAAGTTATTTCATTTCACCGAATACCATAGGTTTAAAATCAGAATTAATTACTGCACACGCTACAGTCTAAGATCACTGCAACAGCGCAAGATGGGATGTTATTCACCACAATACCACACAAAAAAATAAGCGATACCACAACACCACAAATATGTCCATGTCCCCCTCTTTTAGCTTGTCACTAGCACACTGTTTAGTCTTACTTGACACTGATTTATTGTTTGCCGAAATGTGAAAGCCGCTTCTAGTTTCCAAAGTGAGAAGAACCAAATCATCTCAAAGCTATCATCTCAAACTTTTTTTAAAACAGGTAGTTTTCTAGGTGGTGCAGTGGTTATAAAGCGGCTTTATTAAAAGCATGTTTTACACATATGGAAACACCGATCCTTGTTTGTGTGTTAGTAACAGCAAAACTTTACCACTGATTCGTGAAATTGCTCAAGAACTTTGGCAATGATAGTTTCAGTTTTTTGGCCATCCCTCAATACAAGAATGGCATCCTGCACTACAGGAAATTATCACGTAGCGCATGCCTTTTTAGAGGGTGCTACCGTATATTCAAATAAGCACCCAACCTCGAATTAGTGCCCACCTTGAATAAGCGCCCATCCTAAAGGCAGAAAAAGTTAATAAGTGCCCAGCCTCAAATAAGCGTCCACCCCCTCCTCCTCCCAATCAAACTCAAAAAAGCGCCCACCCCCACCCCACTTACTTGAGTGAAAAAATTCTAATAAGAGACTTCGTCCCCGAGCACAGAGTTTTCTTCAGAGTATTTTACAAAAACCTTGCTTTGTTACATCTTCGTGTTTTGTTATTAGGATTTATTGTTTTGTTGCAAAATAAACATACTTCACTTGCTGAAAATGATGAAAATTTAATAAGCGCCCAGCCTTGAATAAGCGCCCACCTCGAATAAGCGCCCACTCTCAAGGTCCAAAAATTTAATAAGCACCCAGGACGGTTAATCAAATAAATACTGTAACTTACTTTTGAGTGCCACTATAGGTAACTATAGGTAACTTTTGTTGATTTGAGCCATCAAAATATTAGGAAAAATGTACAATTTAAATTATCACAAGAAACTGCAGTATTTTAGTAAATTCAAATCAAGTTCTGAATTAAATGACAGTGGAAAAAAAACCTTATCACGTTTTAGACAAGTGCAATGTAATAATATTACATGTACATGTACTTACAATAATTTATTTTTATATAGTGGAAAACAGATTTTTTAATTTACAACATCACAGAAAAAAAGCATTTCGTCTACCCTTGTGAAATGAATTCCCAGAGTTCTGGGAATTCCTAGGAATTCCTAGGAATTCCAATTTATTCCAAGACATGCAAATGAGCAAAGATAAAAAACCTTGGAATATTTGGGAATACTTGGGAATGGGTTAAAACACCAGTGGGAATTTTTGGGAATTCCTAGGAATTCCCAATAATTCCAAGTTTGAAGGAAACTGTCTTTGGAACTTATGGGAATTATTGGGAATTGCTAAAAAACCAATGAGAATTTGTGGGAATTCCTAGGAATTCTCAATAATTCCAAGTCATTGTTAACTTGGAAACACTGGCTTAATTTTTAGGAAAAACTATATAAGTGTTCAAAGGTAATAAAAAGCGTATAAAATTTTAATAATCATTTCTTTAATTGCCTATAACAACAAGGATTTCTTGACATTAACCAGCATCTATATACAACATTTATTGCGACTTAAATCTTTAAAAAAAATTTATCAACAATAAGCACGATACTGAAAGCTTATTCAAAGTGCCACTTCTCGTACCTGAGCTTTCCAATTTGTCCACAACACGTTTTTCATTGCGGCTTTGCCTAATAAAAGGTCATCACAATACGAAATTTTCCTCTCGCTGCCTATACCTCAAAAGTGTTGGAATATTTTATTTAGCTCTGAAAATGACCGGTTTTTTCAACTTGCTCATCATCGAGCAAAATCATCCGCCATGTTTGAGCTATACTGGTTACCAGTCTCCCCACTAAGTGAACTGCGTCATCACGTGCGGCTTCTGAACCAATGGAAAAGTGTGAAATGAAGTTCCGTTTGGTGAGTTCAAATTCACGCGGACTTTCACTAGCAAGAGCACAAGTATTTTGCATCCGAAATTGACATTATTTTAAACGCGGATTGTTCATTTATTTTGTTGTTGACACATGAAACGTGCTTCCAGCCATGTCTGAGAACGATAAGTCAGCTGGATTGTGAAAGGTAAAGGTACGTTCCTGCTTCGTAATGTGTCTTCTGATGGTAACCACGTACTCAATAATGAAGCTGGAGATCAAAGTGAAATTACAGATCGTTCCGATATATGAACACGAAACTTCAAGATGGAATGGAAAACCATTTATTGGTTCCTTTTTGTTTACTGGAGACATAACTGCAGTCGTTGTTGCAAATGGTTGATGGAATTCTACGTGAATAAGCTAATACTCGATCAGATTCTGGCGGATTTAATACAGTAAAACCTCGATAACTCGAACTCGGATAACTCGAATTCTCCGCTAAGTCGAACTAAATTTGCTTTCTCTTGATCAAGATTTCACTGAAATTTACCCCGATAACTCGAATTCCCCAATTAAAATCAAACTATTTTTCGTTTCCCTTTAGAGTTCGAGTTCACCGCCGGGGTTCTACTGTAGTCATGAACAAGTATGTACACCATGTACTACAAGTATTTTTAAGTTTCCAGTTCATTATTTTGTTCTCAGTTTGAGACCTGAATTAAAAGAGCGGCTTAATAAGGGCTTTAGCAGATAAGCTTGCTCTGACTTTTTCTTCTTTTACATATATGTTCCCGCTGTAAAATTAATTCAATCAAGACTCTTTTGCTGTATTTTTCCAGTTACAAATGTGTCCCACAATTTTTCAATAATGACTCAAGAACAGTTTATATCTCTGAGGACTTAAATTGTTTTATTCAATTTTTTAAAAAACAAAACATGTACTATAAGATGTGATTTTGAACATTATTATCATAAACTTGTTTAAATGCAATTTCCATGCTTTCTCCAGTTGGTAATTAATCATTAAATTTGCGTATACTTTACTATCCTGGCATTATTATATTGGATGTTGATTGATAACATGATGTTAAACCTGTAAACTCCTAGAATTCCTAGGAATTCCTAGGAATTTCTTGGAATTTCTAAGAATTTTTTGCGCTTTAAAATCTTGTAGGTTGGAATTCCTAGGAATTCCTAGGAATTCCAAGTCTAGTTTCATTTCCATTTAGAATTTCCGGGAATTTCTAGGAATTTAGAACCAGAACTTTTTAAACTGGGAATTCCTAGGAATTCCTAGGAATTCCAAAAGTTATTTTGCAAGGGTAGTTACTAGCTTGGACATACCTGGCTATGCATCACACACTCATACTTTTTGTCACCTTTAAGGAACTAATTATTATTCCTCATATGTATGAAGAAATGACTAATTTATTAAAACCAGATCATCTATAACACTGGATGGATGATCAAATACCAACTCCTCTATATAATTATGAACACTGTATGTACATACACGATCATTAATTGTCAAGTAAACTTTTCAGTATTTCAAATGAAAACTAAATTTCACCAACTGTTTTTAAAGTCAAGCTGCATATTAAACATAAAATCATTTGCATTGAAATCAAGAATTCCTAAGGCCAGACATACAAATGAACCTCCTTAACATATTATGAGATCATTATCTATTTTGAAGAGTCCAAAATCATTCTATGAAAGTAACATGTACATACCAATAAGAGAAAACTACACAAACTGTTCAGGTACATAGAGCATTTTGCTATGCATAACTAATAAAACAATATAGAGCATAAGGGTTGAGTTAACAATAAACAAGTAAATATTAACTGGATTAGCTGCATCAGACAACAATATCCCATTTCACATGCAACATGGAACTTGATAGACAAAAGATGACTACCAATAAAAAAACGGTATTGTGCCACTTGATTTCAAAAGTGCAAAAACCTAATTATATCCCAGTTTAGATCATTTACTTGCCATTTGAGTTTCCAAATTATCACAAAAAGCAACTCATGACATTTGATACCAGACTGTATTTTATACTGCTGCTGTTATAATTCAATTAAAGGTAAGTGTGCCAGTGAAAAACAAGTCAAGAAAAACAAACAGCTGGTAAAAAATATCAGAGAGACCCTTCAAAAGGGTCAAATTACAGAGAGCTTATTTCCAAGCCTCTGCAAAATAACTGATTTAAGTTGTTAGAGATCCCAGGAGAGATTAACCTATCAGATCTAGAAATCGACTTTCTAACTGCATCACAAAATTTTTTTATAATGATAGCCTAAAAAATTCATGTACTTTGAACAAGAAGAAAGACACTAAGACACAGGTCCAAAGTTAAATATGGTGACAGTAAGTGATTTCCACACACCTTACAATGTACAAGTGCACAGTTCACCACAATAAAATTACACTCACATTCACATGGCGTTTAAGTGTCCCCCAGCAAATTTGTAATAATCTTCTGAAGGGCAAAACTCCAAAGGGTATAAGAACAGTGCTCGAACTTAACGGTCGTCCACTCGTCCAAAACGAGTAAAAATTGCCCAAAACGAGTAGGTTTTTTTGCCACTAGTCCTGTGGACGAGTAAAGTTACAGTACCCCGATAAATAATTGCTTTTGTATCTTGCTGAAAGGGGCTAAAAGTGTCAAAGCAGATAAAGAATTTCTGAAAGCGAATGCTTCGAAAACGTCGAGCAAAAATCGCTAGGCGTTTCTGGCCTGGCAGGTAAGAGTCTGGGTTCTACGCTGAGATTAAATGGATTGTGGGATTCAATATGGCGGCTTCCCGCGTTTGCCAAATGATCGATGTTGATTGAATCTCTATTTTCTTTCAAAACACAACTTCTTGAAATGTCCAAACGAAAAAAAGTTCAATGCTCACTGAGTTCTTTCTTCGGAGGAAAGCAAAATCAAGAAAGCAACACAACACCAGCACCGCCTGCTGCAACTCCGATAAAGAAAACACGTTGATGGTGGTTGAGATTTGTCTGGCAATGGCAGTGTCCTCATCTTGCTGTGAAAGGGGATTCTCTTGTATGGGGCGACTCAAATCAGAGTATCGAAACTCACTTGATGTTGAAACTGTTGACATGCTCATGAACATCTGCCTCAATGGTTCAAGTCCCGAGGACTTTACAGCTGAAAGGGCAATTTTGCATTGGAACCAGGCATCACAAAGAATGCGAAGGCCTTGCTTAAAGGATTGATGACCTAACTTAAGCCTAAGACAGCAATGAAGTTGATAAAACTGCTGCTATTCTATTTATGTTGCAACTATGGCCTGTAACTGGGAAGAATTATAATTGTAATACACTTATCATTGTTGCTATGTATCACTAAAAAGATACATGTAAATTGTTGTGTTTATTTGATCATAGTGTGGCATTTACATGTTTTTACCTACACACACAAATTAAATACGTGCAAAAAAAAATGTAAAGGGTGACCAGTAACTTTGCTCCTGGGACCAGTAAATTCTTAGCCTACTGGTCCAGTGGAAGACCAGAGCTAAAAGTTAAGTTCGAGCACTGAAGAAATTTTCCATGATAAAGTCAAGGGGCTACAATTTAGATCAGCTTAGATCCTATACCTCTAGAGACCAATAAACATACAGTTTACCCATAATATTTTATTAACTTAAGTCACAGACCACAGTTAAAGCCTAAATTCTACCTCCTAGTTAATTAAATTAACATGGTTGTGCGGAAAATCTGCCAACATCGTGGCAAGAGTTTATCGATACCACTCATCTTCCAATTAAAAAAGAGAGAATGCTTACATCTATCTATCATTAGCTTGTTGCACAGTCTGTCAAAAGCAACTCATTATCATGCACTGATTATTCACAACTTAGGAAAAGGAGAGGATGAAGAGGTTAACCATGACATCTAGTTCATCTCCAAAAAAAGCACAATAACAATAACATGAATACACATGAATAATATAAATATATACCTCACATGGCAACACTGAACAAGCACAACAAACTTGTCTCAACAATAGTGTAGACATCAATGCAAGTTCATCCTAAGGTATAATTGAACATTTCAAAGCCAGAGATTTTAGCGTGAGCATTTAGTGTGACTTAGGTTTCATATAAGAGTTGTAGGCGATTAAGAGCACACGCGCACTTTTCATTATAAAAATTCTTAAAAATTTAAATTTCAAACGTTATATGTAGCCATTTTCATCACGCGGTCATATTGTTGATGTAGACTTTAATGCTTCAGAGTTATAATTAACAATTACTGAATGAGGCTGAGTATCTTATGAAGAATTATGGAGATCAAGGAGGTTGTTATCCGTCGAGGCCATAGGCCAAGGCGGATAACACCCTCCGAGATCGTCATAATTCTTCATATGATACGAATGCTGAATTCAGTAATTTTTTTATTATTCATTCAAAATAATTCCTAGTTTAAAAACATGGCTAAAACATGCTTACCTCCATCAATCCATTGATGTTAAGTTCATCTTTGATAGTGCACTTTTAGGGTTGTTCAGCTCCGCAAATATTCTGCAAATAGCAGATGTCGCCCTTCGAGTTGTCTTCTTGCTGATCTTGCCATGTTTTTAGCTATTTTTTCGCCTAGTTCGTACTCTTGAAACAAGTGAAATGTCCGCAATTTTTCAAGTTCACAACCAAAACAACTCAACCTTGTGCCCAGGTCTTCTCGATTAATTGTGCATTAACCTGCAAGAACGCTGCATTTTTGACGTCATTTCCTCGCTAAACTCAAAATTCTTCCAAATTTGGTCATCAGTAATTGGTTATGGTGAATTAAACGTGAGCTTTTAGCCAATCAGAATCAGGGAAATCTTTTGAATGAGTAATAATGGAGTTTACCTGATGAGTGGGTCACCTTTTCGGAGGCCTACGAAACAATACACCAATACACTCAGGATTTGAGTAGCTCACCTGAAACAGAAATTAGCTTGTTGCCATACAAAAGCTTGTTGCTAAATCAGTCATATCCATACCATTAACCAAAATTTTTAACCAGTCTGTACTAACTGGGGTTTACCCTGCAAAACTTAAATGTGAAAGAGTAATTCCAGTGTTTAAGGGTGAAGACGAGACATTACCTGAAAACTATATCTGAGACTCATGAAACGATCGTATGCAGAGTGCCTCAAGCCTCTGTACTTGGACCCTTGCTGTTTTTTTTATAGTATTAATAACATCCATCAATCTTCCAAGGAATTTACTTTTTATCTATTCGCGCATGATCAAGTCTAACCAATGCAAATGACAACTACGTACTTTTGAACTAACTGTCAACAAGGAGTTTGAGAAAGTAAGTCAATGGCAAGATGCTAACAAACTAATGCTCAACGCAAAAAGTCCAATTATGTCATTTTTCGTCCGCGCCAAAAAAGAATACCTTTCATTCCTCAAATTAAATTTTTTAATCCAACTTTAATTACTCAAGTAATTCTACAGATGAAGGACTTTGTTAAATATTTGGGTATAATGATTGATTCTGAATTATCATGGAAGCATCATAATAATTATTATTGACTTTAATTATCTGTTGCAAATTAGTAGATCGGTTGGAATAATTGCTAAAATGAGGCATTACATTCCATGGCATCTTCTTTCGAATTTATATCATGCACTTATTGCTCCTTATTTAAATTATGGTATGTGTGCATGGGGCAACTCTCCACAGACCTAGCTCAATAATATACTTGTTCTGCAAAAATGTGTACTGCGTTTGATTTATTTTTCTAAACCCAGAGACCATGCAATCCCTTTTTTATCGAATCAAACTGCCTTCCTTTGCAGTCTTTGTTCTTTCAACAGTCAAGCTATTTAAATAATGTATCTGGAAATCAACATAGAAAATCACCCAGCTCTGTTTAAATACGCGGACGACTCTACTCTCATTGTTCCCATTTGGAGTAATGGCCACGTACTGTCGCACAGATTTGGTGGATCAGTTTTTAATTCAGAAATTATTTTTCACAAGAGAGGTTTTATTCAGGATATTGCGCAAGTAAATAACATTCTGCAATGCACGGAGCTGCCCATTTTAGGTGTTATGTTTCAGGAGAATTGTACATAATTATAGCGAAAACATGTACATGCTAAGTTGATTAAGGCAAATAAGTGTCTGTTTGTATTAAGATCTTTATGGAACGAAGGTTTCAGTCAAGGTGAAGTAGACCACCTATTTAGCGCCTTAGTTTTACGGAATTTTCCTTACGGTCTGCCTGTTTATGGCGCAGTAGACTCAGATCTCAGGGTCATACAAAAATTCCTGGACAGATGCTTTAAAAGGAAATACACTTCCTACTTTATCAATGGTCGAGTATTCTTCGGGATATTTACTTTTTATATCAGTCATATTCGACCACTTGTTTCTGAATTGATTTAGTATGCATGTTAGCATGTATAATTACATGAACATTCAAGGACCTAAATTAGAGACAATTACATCATTGCCAGAGATCAAAAACGTGATGAGAACATAGCAAGTCATTTCAATCATCACCGAAAATAAAGTGCATGCTCATCACGAGACTCAATAAAAGTTTACAACACCCAACCAGTTAGTCTTCTATTTTTTTCGACCACTGAAGTGTTCACTTGTTCCAAATTTATCAACTCTTTCACAGGATAGAATTTGTGGACTGCCCATTCCAGAAAAGCTCTAAATCGCATTAATTAATCCTTCCTAAGCTTTCTTCACAAAACATGCATGGCTTCGGTCACGCAACGATTCTTATTCCCAGTTTCCATGGTCTCCACTAGGAAAGCCTGGGACCCAAACTGAGCTAAGTACAAGAAAAAACGGCTTGCAGATTATGAGTCTTGCTGCTTACGCATGAAGCGAGATTAATAAAGGGAATAAAGGGAGATATAAAGAATCAAGCATAAGAAGACACAGAAAAAATCTGACCCCCAGATGTGATTTGAACCCACGAAACTTCCGTGTATGAAAGATTTAACCTTTTATAATATTAAGCTCATATTTATCCCAGTTTTGGCCATTTACACACTCTGCATGATCCAAAATTCAGTAATATTCTGATTCTGGCCATGCTTTTCCATCAGAAGCAAATTGCCTTGACTTATTTCATTAATCTTAGATCTGTCGCACCATAGTCTCTGAACTGCTCGATTTTAATATGTATGTCCAATGTAAGACAAACTAAATTAAAATACAATCGAAGCAAACGACAAACGTGACTCTTCATGACTCTTTAAAGATTGCAAAATCCACTGAAGTACCTCATTTCCAAGCACTCTTAAGCAATACTGCGATAATAAAACCCAAACACTTCGGAAATTAATTAGGAGGAAACCATATTGACCAAGTAAAAAACTAAGAAATAAACGTAAGATTTAAGCTTATGGCCACGGATGGGTGTAAAATTCCACATGATTACAAAATCGCAATCATGGACGCATACATGTTTGAATAAACGTGAACCAAACCGTAAATGACACCTGTCGTCGACAGAAAGAATCAAAATAGTGCCATAAACTCAATCTTCATTAGCTTTGAGAAATAGACAAAGAAAAAAAGCTCTCTTACCACAACGACGCAACGTGCAAAACCTCCCGGCGGGGAAATGGACCAACGTCCAAAGATATTCCATCCCTTCTTCCTACTATTATCAAAGCTGTTGTTTTCTAAACCTCCAAAACGCTTCCAGATGATGATTTCTGCCTCAAGCAAGACGTTATCTGTGAGCCAAAGAAGTAACTGCAGTGTGCAAGTCCAATGTTTTGATCGCCATTACAAACGGACAATGCAGAGTATCTCAAAATACGCATGCTTTCAGTGAAAGCCTGTCATCTCCTCCCAGCCCGCTATGCACGATACATGCATGTGTATTGTCCTGCCCTATTGTTCTTTCCCATACAAGTTAAATTCCGAAAATATTCCCACTTTTGACAACAGTCTTCTCGATTTCAGGTACCGAAGTTCGTTGACGAATAATGCCAAAAGTGAATAAGGAGATACAAAATAAAATAATAACCGCTATTTTATGTCCGTTCACTTCCGGTTGCATGGCATTAATTGGTCACGAGCTTCCGGTAGACAAAACAACAAAAGGTCTCGAAATGTTTTTTCAGTTTTTTGTTTTAAAATTATATTTTATAAGTCTTCAGGACTGATGGACGAGCTGCCATGGCCAGTACGAACGCAACAACTCCCAACATTGTTGGCCCCACCATCTTTGGGGTTGTTGCATCCGTTTGCACGTAGATTTGGCTGGTTTCAAACTTTGCGTAACAGCTCCCAACAACACGCGCGCAACAACAAAGTTGGGTCCGTTTGCAGGGGGCAGGAGAGGGTGTTTTGAACCAGTTATTTTGTCATTGGGGTAGGATCTAGAGAAATGAGCAGGGTTTGGTCGAGACAAACGTTTCACTTATAAATGAAAAATATCATTAAATGCAAACGGACGCACCCAACATTGTTGGGCAACAACTCCCAACATTGTTGGATGTTGCATGTTGTCAAATGTTTGGCTACGCGCAAACGGACGCAACACCTTCCAAATGTTGGGGGCTCAGTGGGTCCGTTTGCACGCAGCTCAACCAGTCTAGAAAAGTCCCAACAGAATACCGTAAAATTCCGAAAATAAGCCCCGGGGCTTATACTTTTCAAAGACCCTTTTTGACGGGCTTATTTTTGGAGGAGCTTATTTGGAGGGGCTTATCTACGGAGGGAAATTTGCGTTTCAAAATCGATTGGGCTAGCCTTATAGTTGAAGGTAAATTTACCGTTTTTGCTTTGTTTTACTTTGTATTTGAGGGCAATTTTCCAAATACAAGCCCCCGGGGGCTTATATTTGCAGGGGCGATTTAACGGAGGGTTTTTTGCGTTACTGGTTTGGGGGGCTTACAGTGGCATGGTTTGCCAGGCCGAGGTCTGAAGGCCAAATGGAGTCAATTTAGCCACCGTTAGGTCGAATGGAGCCCGAACTAGAGTCGTGCCAGTAAATTCCAAAGCCGCCAACCCCCCCCCCCCCCCCCCCGGGCATACTCCGGGCATTTGACAGGAGTTTTGCTCCGTACAGTGGGAAATGTGACTCAAAATGAGGCCCACCCCCTCGGGCAATTGACTTTCGCGTCGGGGATGCTATGTACACCGCGTTTATGCGTTTATGGGTCATTGCTCTTACATTCATTGTTCCTTGTAGCTTTTTCTTGGAGCATTTGAGAACCTGGCGAGGGGCACACCAACACCAACACCACGACCTTGGAGAGAACCCTCCTCGTCCTCTCTTGCTCTTATTTGGCTTCCACCTCTTTCTTTTTCTCCCCGTGCTCCATTTTGCGCCACTCTTCACTACATGCATCGAACCCTGGAACGACTAGGCCTGCTTCCAAAGGGACCCACGGTCAATTTCTTTTCAGAAAGGTCACAATCTTTGTGATTTTAATGGTTTTGTGACTAAAATGGTTTTGCTCATTTGAAGCTTGTGTGAGAGCTCCGTCAATGTGGCAGTTGCTCTCGGTAATTTAAGCCTGGCTTTCACTAGTGTATTCAGTGTCCGACACAATCGACAGTGAAACAGCCTGAATGCACGCGAAGACACAAGAAATATTTGTTCTTTCGTTCGGCTTCACCCTCTCGCTTGTGAAATAAGCCAACCTCGTTCCCAGGGTTCTCTCCTACCCGTCCGTTGCGGGGTTGGAAAGAACCCTGGGAACGAGGTTGCATAAGACAATGGGGAGGGTACTAAGTGTTTACTAAGTGTTAAAAGAGATGTTTAAAAATCACTCGTACCCACCAGTTTGCAGTGGTGCAATAGTGGAGGAGAACAGCAAGGTGAGAGCCCTAGAGTTGCTGGAGAGGAAAGAGCGGGAGGTGGGAGTTTTAGCCCAGTCAAATTGTGGTTTAGTATCAAACTAATTGCAACAGAATTTTTTTCAACGCCGTTTATTTGTTGAATAGCTGTTTAACAACATACTAAAAATCAGCCAAAATCGGTTCGGTGAAACATGAGAAAAATTGGCAATAAAGATTTTCAACTCTCACCGCAGGAAACCCAATTTCAGGAAGATCACAAATTCAGACAAAAATCTGATAATTGTGTTTTATTTTCTCAAGAATTTTTGATACAACATCGCTAGTGTATTTTGGGTAGTTTTGATTTAAAAAACGCCGACTTGATGTGTGAGAAACACCAGGCTAAGTGTTTCGTCTTGACGGCTCTGCACAGGTTACCCAGCCACTTGTCTGTCTTCATATTCTGTTTTCCAAGCTTTAATTTTTTTCTATGACGGTATTTAAAAGGGAAATTATTAGTCAGTCTGTGTTAACATGGTTAAAAACAATAATTGTTTTTTGGCGTAATATCAGAAACGTAGTAAGTATTTTAGCAGTTTTACAGGCTGGTAATTTTTTATATGTGCAGCATGGATTCAAATTTAGTAGCTGACTGATACGATTGTGAACAGTTTGATTTGATATTTTGCTCACCTTCGGTAAACTACTAAATTTGCATCCATGCTGCAGGATAACGTGCGACTAAATGTGTGCAACGGACGATAGCTTAGTATCAGTACAAACTGTTTCACACCTATTCCCGTTTTCTGTACGTAATCGACTTTTGTGAAGTAGTTATGTTCAAACCTTGGACACAATATGTGTGATCGAAAACAGGGATTCTTTTTTTTTCTCGCGACATGCGCAACTTCCTTTAGGATTATGACTCCGTGCTTTACAATGTGAGTGAATAAATATTCTGCTAAGGACTCCGTCTATTTGGTTTTTGCTAGATCTTAAGGCTCTGCGCTTTTCTTCACCTGGCGAAATCTGTTGTAAGGGAACTCCAGAAAACCAAGTTCAGTGTGACTGTTCCAGTTTTATCCTCTTGTTGTAGCGAGTCTCAGATTTAATTTAGTGCATCAGTATGTTTAGTTTGCATTTCATTTCTGCGGCAGCTCTTCATTTCTGAATAAGTAGAGTAATCGCTCTGTTGTCTCGAGGCGTTTATATTCCCTCCCTGCATTTCTTTTTTGAGAACAACCATGAACCTTGACCAGTTTTTTTTTTTCGTCCATTGGCAAATGAAGTCTGAAGACCTCTTTTTTTCTATAACGATTATGGGATCCTATACGTCTGAAAATAATTGCAGCGGTCAATGAAGGAGCGAAAGTACTGGACATATGTACGACATTAATGGGCTTGCCTGACGTAGCTTCTGATGGCCATGGCTCACCTCTTTTGGCGGAGCCTATGTTTCTCTTCGGATGAGCGTTGTGTAACACTTCAACTTACTACATGTTAACCTTTTCACTGAGTTGCGTAAATTACGCTGTGCGTGGGGAATTTCCATTTCTCCATAGACTCTCACAACATATTTTTACATACGCATTGTTTTGGCTAACCAGAGTTAATTTTTCCCTTAAAAACCTGCCTCCCTATTTTACTATTTCGAATTTCGCTTTCTTAAAACCAACGTTTGCTGGAACCAAAGTTCGATGAATGTTCCGTTAACCTTTATAAATTTTTTTGCGAAGGTAACAACACTTTTCCTTAAATGAAAACGCATTCCCCTCCTATCAAATTCATAGGCGTTGGAGCTTATCCGCTCAAAAACTCTGCATTGTTGTACATCGTAAAGATCTAGAATTAGTAAAACTATCCTCCCTCCTTGAGCCTCGAAAATGCCTAGATTGACTGGACTATTTTGAAAGGGATGGGAAGCAGGAGAAATAGAGGGAAATTACGCCACGGTGCTTGATATCAAAAAAGGCAGAAGGGAAGGAGGTAGGAAAACAGAGGCAGGCGCCGGAAATGGAGGCGGGTACGGAAGGACCTTGAAGATCTCACCGAAAGGTAAGGAACTCTGAACTTTTCAGATAGAGTCATCATTATCAGCGAAATGAGTCGTATGAAGTGATCACTTAAATTGAAGCTCTTGACTAATAGTTTCCCCTAGAGCTGCTTTCTTTGGCAGCAATGAGAAAGAAAAAAGAGTGGGAATATTTTCGAATTGTTATTCTAGGGAGTTTGTTTATGGCCTTGTACTGCACATACAAATTAGCTGTTTTTCATAAATCAGTACACAGGCTATCACTTAAGCAGCTTTATTTTACCATCACACACTTGAATGCGCAAGTGCCATCTGACAGCTTTTACAGTTAAAGTAAAGGTACCATTATTTAAGATCAGGAGCCTGTACACAATAACTTTTACAGGGACACTTGTAGTTTTAATTATACTCAACAATTAATTTTACGCGGAAAATATATATTTTTAAGTATATATGTTGATATCAATCGAAGAAACACTTCTACATCTGCCAAATCACAACAAAACGTCTCGTTCATCCAGTTAAAAATCGCAGCCTTCTAACTCGGGCTATCTCTCCGCACAAGTGACAAAAGGAGGCTAAATACTCCCCAAGCCCGGCAGCCTACTGGAGGACCAAACAAATGATTGACCTTAGATTTAAAAGACTTGATTTAAAAAGATTTGACAGAGATCTATGTTCAACTCTCCAATTATAATGAACAACTGAAACGTGGTCAGCCTACAACATTAAAACAAGCTTAATTTATTTTTTAGCTTAAGCTACAATGGCCCTAAATAGGCAGTATTTCATTCTGCGGTACAGAGTTCAAATTAGCTCACTCTAGAGCTAGCCTCATACGAGCCGTATCGTTTTTCGTGCAAATAAAATCCCCCACATAGGCCTACACTTCATGTCAGATTTAGCTCTTTGCCTTTCTTGCGAATACGATTGCCTTGTTAAGAAATCAGACCAGTGAGAGCACTTCTAAAATGCTCAGCTCTGGTCAAAGCTCTCTCTGATTACATTATCGACTATGGCTATGCACGGTTATAATACTATGGCTAAATAAAGTGAAAGTGTCCCTACTTCGGCGTTATCATACCCTGCAGTACTCTGATAGCAAAAGCCGGGTTAATTGACGTCACTGAAGGGAAACTAAAAATAGCAGGCTATTTCTTGTGTATAACACTAATATCTACGGAACCGTACAGTTAGTTATACAGTTAAGGCATGGGAATGGTTTCCAGATAAATGGATCGTGTAAAAATTAGTCACATTTCTTGCGTTCGGGTGGCATCTTTACACGTTGGTCTGGAAAAAACCACTGACCATCCATACCGTAGGACTGAACGATAAGTCAAATGACTTAAGTCTTATTTTCTCGAAGGGAGTGGAGTAAGCGCACGTAGCGCCTCCTGTCGCGCGTATCCTCGCGCGGGAGTCAATTTTACGAGCGTGCACCCTAAAGTAGGAGAAAAATACGACCCTATGTCTTGCAGAGATAGATACGTATAGAGTGATATTACTTGACCCGTGAAATAGTAGTAGAATACTACGCACTATTATGCACTAATTCTAAAGTCTTCTTTTGTTTACCTCTTGCTACTTGGCACTATTTGTTAGTATCTGTTTCACGGTTCAAGAAAAAACACTCTATACACTTCACTAAAAAGAGCTGATTTCAACATTGACTTCAGCCTATCGAATCCCTACGCTAATACTTTGAGGTTAACTACAATCATAACCATTCCAACATCTAGTAATTTAAAGAAATAACCTGAAGAATGTAACTTTAGTACGAGCGAGACTCGTGAAACAAGAGCGAACTAATACTGAATGATTATTATTTCGGAAAAAAACCAACAAGCCCTAATACAAGTGTCTCATACTTAAGTCACACTGACGACTCACCTAGTTACACATTATAAACGCATTACCAGTATCGCTATTTACAGTCCAAAGTTCAGTTTAGAGACTACATTATTTAACAAACTTGCGACTAAAGACAGAACGGATTAAAACATATAAAAAACTTTGTTATGTGGGACATTCTAAGAATATATCAGGCAGCGTCAACGGCGCGTCAACTGCAGCCTGTGAGCGAGCAAGCCGCGAGGGAAAGCATGTCTCCGTGGGCTTGCCGCTCGCGACTCTCCTAAATGGAGGGCTTGCTTCCAGATTTCATCAACTGTGATATAAATTATCACGGTAAGCTAAGAATGGTACAGAGAATGAAGGAGTTGATTAACTTAACAAGTGACAGAAGTAATAACATGATAAAAATGTCCTAGATCCATTGTTTCTTTTTATTTTTTGTGCAAGCTAAATTGAAATTCTAATCTATCATTCTCATTTTGAAAAACCATACTAAAACGAAAATCATTTTTTGAGAAACTATTTTGGATGACGGTAACTGAATCATTTCAATGGCAAAATGTGAAAATGCACGCTGTACTACTGTTAATAGCATTAAAATAACCAGACGTTTAACTGATCCTCCATTCTCATCAATATACATAATATACTCCTGTTAAAGTGTCACAGAACTTTGTAAGTTGTCATAACATAAGACCCCTGTGAAAGCTGCAGGGACGGGCGCGGCACTCACCCTCCTTAACTGTAAGACAACTCTTAACAACCAGTAGTTAAGTATTTGACAGGCTATCAATGATGGTATACATGGTTAGCTTTTATATGATAATACCCTGGATAACTGTTTCTTTCAATGTTGTCTTATTCACATACATATTTTATGCATAATTTATGAAATGACAAAGGGTAAATTCCCTTGAGAATGCCACATGATCTACATGGAGAAAGATAAAGAGGTTTATTTCCGTCAAATAACTATCTTCTCTCTCAGCAACTGTCACACTATCAGAGTGTGATATTTCCACATAGGTAAAGAGACTGAAAATAAAGAGCGAAGTGTCTTTTCCAAGCAAACATTGCCATGGTATGGCCATGGCCTAAAACATGATCCTTACATCTAACATTTTCACTATTAGGCTAATAATCCACCCTGGTACATACATGTAAAAGCCTTAAATACACTCAGCAACAAGGCAGACTTCCGGTCTAAAATTACATGAAGTATAGAAAGAACATGAACGTTCATGGAGGCACCACATAAAGTAGCAAGAGGACATAACGTTCCTGGATAGATTTATCACAAGACTTACTAAAAGTTGAAAGAAATAAACAGTACCTAACCAAGTTTCAAGGACAAAAACCTCCACCATTTCACACACAAACTTGATAATGGAGTTGTTCCACCTTTCAAATTTGTGGATGATGAAGACTATCACCTGCTTCTATATGCTTTTTCAGTATTTACAAAAGAGATAATATTAATATTCTCGCAATTCTTATATTAGCCCAGTGAATGAAAACATTAATAACTGACTTTAAGTTTGCAGAGCATGACTCAGCAAGCTAGTTCTTAGGGGTGGTGGACAAAACTCTGACCCCCAGCCCTAACCCTAACCCTAACCCTAACCCTAAATGGAATACGACACTGACGTTTAGTGATTAGGGTTAGGAAACTTAGTGAATCAGGTTCCACCTAGGATCATTATACTGGGAAAACTGACCTGAATTCACTCAGTTTCCTAACTCTAATCACTAAACTTCAGCTAAGCAGTTCATTTTACGCAGTGTGCAAAGGAAGCCTTGTCCAATAGTCTGGGGCTAGTGGATTTTGCTATCGGGCTAGTAAATTCTGCCCTTAACTTGCCCGACTGGCAAGTGAAGCTTTTGATGGAATTCAAATCACAGAAGAACGGTTATCAATCCTACTCATCAAATTTTTTTTCGGGCTAATACATGCTGACTACAGCTTGCCACTCAGGCAAGC
>NC_133204.1:270000-297500 GCF_958299795.1 Porites lutea
CCCCAAGAAAGCACAAAAAAAAACACAGACAGAAATACAGAAATTATCCTCAACGGTATTATTTCTGCGAAGTACCAAAAACACACAAGCATTCTGATAAAAACATCATACACCACAGTATTTTATGCACTGAACTCAAAAGGTTAAAACAAAATAAGAAAAATGAACAAAACCATGGAGTATTTCATGATGATCTTCAATAAAAAAGAGTACTACTGGAAGTTGGAAATACTGGCACAGGAATGGATGGGTTACCAGTCCTTAAAGGTCAGCATACTATACGAACTGTTTAAAAAAGAACGACATTATAATGCTTTGAATCTTAATCCCGGTGCAAGCTATCTGGAAGTTACAAAAACCCTCAAAGTATTACTCTGGTAAAAAAAGAAAAAATAGAAGGAAAAACAAAACAGCAGCAACAACAAAGAGGTCTGAAAGCATGATGAGGCTGCTTTCAATAAAACTGAAAACAAATACATACCAGTAATGATCTCTTTTCTCCAAGGCACAATCTTCATGTCATAAAATGGGGTAATGACGCCTTCCAAAGTTCCAAACATGCTGCCAAGACCAAGGGTTAATAACATGCAGAAAAACAGCACTGACCAGACAGGGGAAGCAGGCATCTTTACAATGGCCTCGGTAAAGGCAATGAAGGTCAATCCAGGACCTGATGCAGACTGATCACAAACAAGATAAAACAACTGTCAGACCAGTTAATGGACTGAGACAATATTAATACTGTCAGATTTGTGAACAATGATAAAAACCTTTTTTTTTTCTTGTTTTTCCAGGTTCACATATTGACATATCATGTTTGTTGTTTACTACTGGAAAAGAAATATTTGAATTCCAAACAACAACAACAACAATAATCTTTATTTGTACTCACTCTTGCTTAACAATAAATTAGGACAATGAAAATAATGAAAGTAAAATTAGAGTACTTGCTGCCTGGTTAACCATAAGAGCTACAGGACCCAGCCAAGTTGATATCAGCATTAAATAGATATAAATGACAGGTCAGGAAGATACTGTAGCAACAAATACACACATAAAAAGGAAGAACGATGAGAGGAAAAACACTATTACCAAGCTATTAAGGGAGTATGAAATGATCAAGTTGATTCATTACGACATTCACTAATCTGGGGGCAATGCTTCAGACCGAATTATTTTCACAATGATTAATGTACTTTTATAATACTAAATTGTTGGGCTTAAAGAAAACATCATCTGCTACAGGGACAATAGAATTGGACTTACACAGCCGTTGACATACTGCATACTGGCTATAAGCCAGTGAGCATAAAAATGTAAATTAAAGGATGAAGGATTTATCCAAACTTGGCAATCGTGGTAGTACAAGTATTCCTGGTAACTTACCTCTGAGAGCCAATGATCCAAATCTTTACATTTTTCTGCAACCAAGTCAGTTCCATTTGTGCTATTCATGGCTCCATAAAACACTTTACAATCTTCAAAGGAACGAGTAGCCTAAAGAAAATTTAAAAATAGACCAATTTCAAAAGATTAATATTCAAACTTGGCTGCAAGGCTTGGGGAAATAGGCTCTTTGCATGACTTGATCACGTGATCAACTTTCAGTAAACACAAAAACAGTTCACTTTTGAAAAACTTTGCCAGCACAAGCTGAAAGAGCATATTAAAATTAGGTAACCTGAGAATTTTCAGCCGTGTATCTCAAAAGTAGCTTTAATGTCGAGCTTACATCGTATATGTTTCACAATCAATTCGTAAAGCTACTCCACGCATCCGTTACTTCCTATGTTCTGATACAACCTAGCACGTCCTAAAATAACAACACCTAATATGCATACTATTAGCGTCACTAGGCATGTCACGCATGCGGTCACGCCATTACAGTGGCGATTGCAACAGCCACTGAAAGTTGGAAGCAAATTCTCAGGGTACCCAATTTTAATATGCTCTTTCAGCTTGTGCTAACAAAATTTTTCAAAAGTGAACTGCTTTCGTGTTTACTGAAAGTTGATCATGTGATCAAGTCATACAAAGAGCCTATTGGATAAAACAAAACAAAAATCATCTTGAGGCTCAGCAATGAATAATAAATTTCTTTTGTTTTATTCCCCCATACCTCCTACCTCCTACAATTCTAATAGGTCTATTTTCCACACATCACAAAGATTTGGAAAATTACTGTTACATGAATGGAGACTCAACTAAATAAATGGTTCCTTGCTTTGGCAAAGACGTGATGCAATATAAGTATCCTTGCTCTAGGCAACTAAGTTTAAAGTTTCAAATAATTTGTTAATTACTTGACTCGGGGACTTGTTGAATTCAATTTTAACTCTCAATTTTTTGATGGTGTAGGGTTCAAAAAGCGGTCAGTGTAAAACGCAGACTGCGGACCAGGGGTAAAATGCAGACTGAATGTAAAATGCAGACTGCAGACTGAGAGTAAAACGCAGGCTGGGTGCAAAAGGCAGAATAAAGACTGTAGACTTTTTTAAAAATTTGTGCTCCTTCTTCTCCAAATCGGTGAAATAGCTAGCCGGTATCAGTTACACACTTCGCTTCCTAGTCGAAGAGCATTGCACATTCGCCAGAAGTTTCAATGAACATCCAAACAGCTTAAGTCTGTGTACCTTGATTTGCAATACTTTCATAGAAGGTCATCCAAATTTCCTGCAGAACATCTTTCTTTGTTGTTGGAATGATTTACTCCCTTTTTTATCACCATAATTCTTCCTGTACAATATTTTGGGTCAGCAACTTTCATTTAAACGTAAACATCGTGGTGTTGTACCAGTTCATGCTCCCTGGTCACGTATATCGAAAACTTTGCATCTAAAGTTGAAGCGTGAAGTCTCTCGGACGGAAAAAAGGTTCCAGATTCCGATTATGTTTTCGGGTCGTCGACGACGTTCCAGAGAAGAAAGGAATGGATTTGAGATTTGGGAATTTGTTTCTTATAATAAAATGATTAAAAAAGAAGGTGTACTCAGTTCAACACAAACCTTAAATCCAAGAATGGAGAAAATAACAATACTAGCAAAAACAGAAGTTCCACAGTTGATGAGGGACACCATAATGGCATCACGGTGGCAGTTGTTGTGCACCGGGTTGTAACTGGACATGGCAATAAGTCCTCCAAATGCCACACTCAGGGAGAAGAAGATTTGAGTTGCTGCTTCCAGCCAAACCTGGGGATTGATCAGCTTAGAAAACTGAAGAAAAAAACAGAAACAGAAACAAAAAAGATCAAAAAATGTTAGTAAGTACTGCAACAACAAGAACAAATTCATTAATATTTCAACATTTAGCTTACACAATTATGATTAAGAGGATTCAAACCCTAACCTGAGGTTTGAACATGTGTGCAATTCCAGCTCCAGCCCCCTCCAAACTAACTCCACGGCCAAAGAAGATGGTCAACACAAGGTAAGGAAATGTAGCAGTAAAATACACAGCCTGAAGATAAAAATCATTATAAATATAAGGCTTTTACTTGCTTATTATTGCTAAACCTGCAACTACTTGGCAAAATTACTGTGCAAGTGGTAACACCATATTCAATTTTCTTTTCCTTTCAGTGACTTAAAGTTACCTCTCAGGGTGTCCAGTGGCATGGTTGCTCAAAAAAATACGAAAAAGGAAACAGTTGAGAAAACAGGAAAAATAGGAAACTTTACATTAAAAAACAGGAGAAAAATAGGAAAATCAGTAGTACTTTCATCAACAAAGATAGCCTCCCAGCACCCCACCAGGGTTATAATAAAGACTAAGAGTCATCAGCTTCTATGTTCGCAGGATTTAGATCAACTTTTGCGGCTTAGGAGTGAAAATGATCAGTAACATTTAGTTTATTGGCTTAGTAATGCTGTAATCAGAATGATATGCTTGACTACAGGTTGAACGTGGTTTATAATCAAAGGTGATCATATGCAAATTCCCTTCAAGTTGGCAGCAAATCTTTGAAAAGCTTTGAAGAGTGAAATTTCTTAGGATAGAATTTTCTTACAATTGCATTGTCATTGAAGGTTATCGAACTGGGACTAAAAAGTCCTATAGAAACTTTCCTTCCATTAATCTGCAATCGGTAACTGTTTGAGAATATGCTTACAAGTTTGAGTCAAAAGACAGCATGCTGTTTTAAGTTTGGAACCAGGCTTTCCCTGGTGTAAGCAAAATGATACTGACCTATGTGGTACCAGATTGTAAGTGTGTCATGGTTAAGTTTCAAGAATGTATCACTCTGCTTAGCTATGACTGCAAGACCAGTTTCGCAACCAAAATATTGGATCCTTCATCAGTTGCTTAGGTATAGCTGTTAACAAGGGCTCACCAAGAGAGCTAGTGCCATAAACTAAACTTGAGTCTCTTCTTTTCATGTTAAACATCCAGAATCTAGGTAGTGATTGCTTTTTAAACAAGAAGCTGATTGCAGGCGTGGATCTAGGATAAATACTGACTGATTTCCTAAACGAGCTTCTAGAGGGACTGGTCCGGGGCATACTCCCCCAGGAACTTTTTTTGATTTTAACTCCCAAAGGTCCCCTTTACTGGGTTCCTGAATCATGCAGACAGAATAGTGGCAAGATTTTAGCCTGGAAAGTTTTCATTTTATTAAAAATATATTAATTAATGAAAAATCTGACTGATTTTTGTAAAACAGTGGAAACTAGTCTGGATCCGCACCTGGATTGGATGATTTATCTGAACTGTGTTGTGAGAGGACAACTGTTTTCACTTTCAAAGATGAACATAAAAGCGAGCAAGACTTCAAAATAAAATATAACATGTACAGATACTGAAATGCAGTTTCTGGGGGGCTATGCGCAATATTATTCAATAGTCATGAGAACTAGATACTATACATGTAGGTAAACTAGAAATTTATACAAAAAGCAACAATATAACATAGTTGTTGACAGAACTCTAATAGGCAATAAAGGTCATGGAAAGAACAAAATGTAACTATTATTTTTGGTAATATTAGAGCATCAAAGTCAACATACTACTTGCTTTATGATAACTCTCACTCTTAAGACGTACAACTAAAAATTCCATTTTCAATTTTGTTACAATTTTGGCTTCACCAGCTAAAAAATAGGAAAAATAGGAGGTTTTAGTTTTAAAATAGGACAAAATAGGAATAGGCTCAAAAAATAGGAAAAAAAAGGAAATGGACACCCTGACCTCTGTGTCCTGCATTCCTGATGTATAAAAATCCCCAAAGACGCAAAATAATTCATGACATGCGTCACGTAGGACGCACAGATGGATCGAAGTCCCAGGACTCACCATAACTATCTGTAACAACATCACTGCCTTCAAATATCACTGTTCAGCATAAATATGCTAAACCACTAACCTTGCCAGCAGACTGCACTCCCCTCATCATACACAAGAATACAACAGCCCAGGCTACTAAAAGGACAAGAATAAGATGCCACACAAGCCCACCACTCTCTTCAATGCTTGGAGACGCATCAAGAGCCTTCCTGTACCAGTAAAACTGTGTGCGACCAGCTTCTAAGCACTCTTCAAGTTTGGTACCATTGTCCAAGAGTGGGCAGGATGAATATGGCAGAGGCTCTTGGAAGGAAGCAAACAAGTAGTAAAAACACCATGCTATGATCATGTTGTAGTACATTCCTACAAGCAAGCAAACAACAACACAGGCATATCCAAGACCACCAAGGTAAGGGTGTATTGCATTCCATACTCCAACAGATCCTTGACGCAGACTCTGACCAATTGCCAGCTCAAGGAAGAAAAGAGGGATTCCCAGAAGGAACAGACTCAGGAAGTAGGGAATCAGAAAGGCACCTGGAAATATAAAGAAAAACATTATTATAAATCAAACACCATAAATGAATACAGGCACCTTTCTCAGGCCCCTTAGAAGCTAAAATGATGGAGTCTACTACTGTCTAACTTTTGAATCTGGATACAAAATAATAAGCAAAGTCATTCAAATGAAATATCTTCAGCAGTTCTTTCACATAGCACTGTTTGTTTTTCAGCATTTTTTATAAAATGAAGATTGGAATTAATTTCATTAAACTAACACTTGAAGTGAAAGAAGAACAAATCAATATGAAAATTCACCTGGAAAAAAATCTAACACTCTATGTTGGGATTAATTTGAATTTGACAATGGACCCTTTCAAAAACGGTACCAATTAACACATCATACTTATCCCAAGACCTGAACTTTTACATTGGGCTGAAGGAATACAAAGTATTTGTTCAAACATCAGCAATACTCTTGCAAATGGTGACTACAGAAAAACCTGCGACTGACCCACTTTTGATTTGTCAGGACTGGCCGGCCAGACCATTGCCTGACCAGTCAGTTTAAAAATGAAATAGGCTTTTTCCAAGAGTTTTTGCTCAAAAACGTCCTCCTTCGTGCATACTATTTTGGATTTGACTAATCTGGCTGGATAGTTTTGATTAAAAGGGAAACTATCATTGCAATGGGAATGAACTGGCCAGTCAGTTCTGACAAATGGAAAGCACCCTTAGAAACTGTATTTTCCCAAGTTAGCCTAAACAGGTTCTTACATAAATGGTGATTTGCACAAATTTAAGCTATTTTAGGTTCTTAATTGTTTTATGAAGAAAAAAAAAGCACGGCAGCTATGAGTATTTAGTGGTATTCAGCATATTCCTTATATAAAATCAGCACACCAAATTATTAGTGTTAATTTTGCAATAATGACTATGAGAAGAAGTACCGAAGCACTGACCACTTGAATGTTGAAGTCCTTTTGTCCAACTGTGCAGAATTTTTTTATTATAGATTTTAGAAAATAAGAACCTGCTTCAAATTATATGATAAACAGGTTCTTGTACAGACGGGCCATAACTGACAAATTTTAGTCTAACAGGAACCTTAAAAACCAGGTTCTTAATCGCGGACTTTTACTGTATTTTCAAATAATTACTTATGCTCTTCCAGAAAATTCCCATTACTCGCTCACCCTATGGACAGTCTTTTTTGGATTTAAACCACCACTCTGGAAACTCCAGTTAAGGTTCACATTTCCCTTAAACTATTCAGTCTTTACAGTGAAATCCAGTCAAGGATTTCTAGGAAGACATTAAAGTTAAAGAATTGGAAAGTCCAAAACAATCCTTGATTCATCAAGTTTGGAAACGATTAGATGACAACAAAGCGGCAAAGTTGAAGACTCCAAATTCCTGTAAGAAATTTTACCGCATCTTCAGAAAAAAAGATCATTCTTAGGCCCAGTTCATAAGTTTTCCTTCTATCATGATGAATTTAATTATTTCATGACCTTCATAATGTTTTTGGGAGATCTTCAAGATATCATTCAAATATCAGACGTACCCGGTAGATCATTATTTTGTTTTTGAGAAGTCAAAATTACTTTTAATCTGGGGCATTACTCATTGTAGTCTTGTGGACAGCTAGTATGGAGCATGGCTCTAAAAGACATGGTACAAAAACACCTTCCTGATTGATAAAAGCTCCTTTCTAACTGATTTATTTTCTCCAACCTTAAATTCACTTCTCAATCTTTTCGATTTTAAGAGTGATTTTCATCAGATTCGAAAACTGTTTTGAATTTTTCATTCTTCATTCCAACGATGGACTAAACTTTGAAATTTAAAGTTCAAATTTTATTCTTCCTAGAATTTCTATACTTGACCGGTTTCACTGGAAGACAACCCTCTCCCTTAACATTCAATGGCTGGGTTACCTGTGTGCATATAAATGAAGAATATTGTGGTTATACATCACCCAAGATAGTACCCCATACTTGTTCCAGTAATAATAATAAATAAAAAATATCCAACAAACGTTTTGAACAATTTTAAAAACTGTGGTGACCCGCTTTGGAATATAATTTTTTTGCATTTTATATTTTTCAATTCCACAACAGACAGCCTGTAGCCCTCTTTTAGCTATCAAGTAACCTGATTTACAATTTTCCAGAAACAGCTATAAAAATTAGCAGTAAGCCGGCTACTTTCGATACAATGTTTAGATTGATTTATATGATATCGCGAAACCTGCACAATACGCTGAGGCCACGTAACGCAAGAATCACTAGCTGCGTGACAGCATAAAAAATTCGCCCGGCCGCGTGCGGGCTCGGCGCTCGCAAACATCAATGAGCTAGCTGAACCAAAAACCTTGCAATCTCGTAACCGAGATAAACTGCTTCACTCATTACGTTTACAGGTCAATTATTGATAAGTCATGCATTTCTGAAAATGTAAATAGTAAACAAAAAAGGAACGATCAAGAACACGTCTTTAAAATTTAATTGAAAATAAGGCACAAAGCGGAGTTAATTAGCCAATACCTAAATCGCATGTAAAGTTCTCAACACTCTTAAGTAAAAGAGACAGAAAAAATACGCAAGTTTATCATTCATTGATAAATCATCCTTAGTAAGTAAACATGCAATGATTTGCAGGACAATCAAACGAAAGCATACGTGTCTTAAAAAAGTTTTGGATTTCTCGCCAATGAAAATAAATTGTACCTGGTTCTGTAAGGTTGAAAACTGGGTAGGTGCGAAAGGCGGAGAAATCTAAAGCGTAAGGGTAAAATTACACTCTATCTTACATGTAATTCAATTCAAGCGCCTGTGGTTTCAGATAATATTTCTTGGGTACTTAATTCAACACCATACAGTATTTTACTAGTGTGGATGTCGGCTTAAAATCGACCTTTCGAAGCGGACAAACTATTCTAGGTATTAGCTGTCATAGCTTGACGTACAAATGATGCAATGAAGGAAAGAAAATCCCCGAACACCTCTCTCCAGCTCACGCTAAGAAGGTCAGGTCGAGCAGAATACATTGAGGTTTTAACCTAAGAACGACCTCATCAGATGTTACAAGCCTCAGAGAAAAAAATGCATGTACCATACATATAAATATTAAACTACCTCCTCCGTTTTTCTGGCAAAGATAAGGAAATCTCCAAACATTTCCAAGACCTACAGCGAAACCAACCGTCGCCAAAATAAATTCGATCTTGTTGCCCCATCCTCCTCGATCGCTCTTATCTTCAATCTCCACAGAAACAGCGGCTTTTGGGGCGACCTTTTGCTCCGTCGCTGAAGGTTTTGCTTCTTCCTTGGGAGGAACCTCATTTCCCGTTTGAGGTACCGTTAAATTCACGACTCCGTCTTTCACAGCCGCCGAAGCCATAGTTTATGGGTACGGACGATTGTTCACTTGCTTCTCTAGTATGAAAAGAGCATGAAAACAAACACCGCCCCACTAAAGAGCACGTGAAGTGCTCAAATTTCAATTGTTTTATCAAGTCCGATAACAAATCTAGTATTTTCCGGTCAAACCATGGTCGCCGGGCTCGGAGTTTAACGACAAAAAATTACAACCTTTACAGGACGTGAGTCAAAAGATTGAAACGAATAGACGGTGAGAAAACATAATTGACAGCCGTCGATCTTGCCGGCGCCCTCACTGAAATAACAGTAGGCTTTTGTACATTATGCTTTTGCTTCCCTACTAAAATGCTCCACCTTAATGCTCCATTTTTCGCACTAAAATGCTCGGTCTCCCCAAAAAAGTCACTAAAATGCTCGGTCAATGCTCATTATACATACGGTTTTTTAAATTAATTTTAAAGTTTACACTTACAAAAACGTGCAAGTGTTGCAAGTAACAACGACAACGTGTACAAGTTCATAAATACAGCCAAAAAACAGCTGTATTAGGTTTTTTGTGAATTTTGAGTTTTAGTCTTCATTTTGTTTAAAAAAGCAGGAGCTCATGGGGCATAGGCTCCTGAAAAAAGTTAATTTCTATATTATTTTCTCGGGAAAATTAATTTTCCGGGGAAAATGCCACTAAAATGCTCGAATAATGCTCAATGCTTTTGCCTCACTAAAATGCTCGAAAAAATGCTAGCATAATGTACAAAAGCCTAAATATCAGGGATTTGCACTCTCGATGCTTCAGGTCCATCAGTTCTTCACAAATGACTCGAAATGACACAAATCCATACACACATGCGCCGGACTTCGAGAAAATCATCAAGTTTCGCTACTGGCTGAAGTACGGGAGAGAGCTTATAGAAAGCTTTGTGGACGCAAAAATGAAACGATGATTGGTCAGTTGGAAGAATTCAGGAAGACCTTCTTTGAAAGGTATGTAGAGAGGAGATAAATATAATTGAAATTACCTCGAATGCAGTCTGTAAATATGACTCAATACATCGCAAAATTTAATTGCCATCTGCCACGGCTGTCAGAGGCAACCAAAATAAACTGCTGTTTCCCTGTTTCAAGGTGTATAAACTGTTTTCACAAACTGGATACTCAACTGAGTATGCAATTTTAGTCTTTTAAACCAGCTTAATCAGTTCCTCGCTGCCAATCACACAAGACCTCAAAGTTACTCCGTTCATTAGATTTCGTTTCATAGGTGGTATAATATAGATTACATCCGTCCAGAAGCCCTCTCGCCATTTTTTCCCCGTCATTCTTCTTTTTAGTCCGTTCTCCCCTCCGCTGATCGCGTCGTTCCCTGTTATCCGTGTTTTACCGACGGCACCCTTGTTTACAGGTTACAATTGGAATGTTACTGACTGGCGTAAAAACTGGTACTGATGTGAAAATTAAGTTACGTCAATGATTAAACGATTCACAGCTTTTAATATAGTCCTCACGACAACGGCTTTGAATGTCAACGTCAATGTCAACAATGGCTAAAAGACCTTTATTTTTTAAAATTACTTTACAAAAGGAACCATATCTGCATTTATTTTAACCCTCATGTACCCTTTGAACGGAATTTGGGGCCATTCTGGTCATCCAGGGTGCCAGAGACTGTTCACGCACTGTTTCCGGTTTCGGTCAGTGACTCCGCACACCGAAGCATCAGTGCATCACGCCGTCGGCACGCCTGTCACCTGCTAAACTCTCTAAATGTAATTACAACACCACTGGTCAATTTCAAAAACTCATTCCCACAGTATAACACCAAAATATCTTAGATGTACACTGTACAGCCCCCGAAATGATCCCGACCCCGAAATGGTCCCCAACCCTGAAATGATCCCCAAATCGACCCCGAAATGATCCCCATTTCTCTTCACATTAGCCTGCGTGGCAGGCGCAAAAAAAGGGAGGGAGTAGGGTAGAGAGAAGAGCGCGAAAGGGAAGGGAGCCTTACCCTCTCTCCCCAATCTCCCTCCTTTTTCCTCCCTATCCCCTACCCCTTTCGACGCCTGCTTCGCAGGTTACTTCACGTCGACCCCGAAATGATCCCCAATTAATTTTAAGAATGGAATGATATCCTAGAACTATGGATCGTGCATAAGGCACATCATAACTTAAGTTTCACTAATAATCTTCACTTGCCCACATTCTTTTATGACATTAATTTGGGATTACGCTTTGAACGGGATTAAACGAAAATATTATTTGCTACACAAAGTCTAGTATATTTTTAGTAACACCATGAACTGAAGGCTGCAAGCTCCCGTATTTGGGCGAGCGAAGCGAGCCGCGCGTGTTATATCTGTCTATACAGGGAACAAAGGTTTTTAAAAAAGTTAGATAGCTATATGGGCAAAACGCTTAACTAACCATTGATGGTTCGTGAGCGGCAAGACGAAGCGCGGAATCTTGCGTTCTGATTGGCTTACCCATCCACAACCTCGTGACCCATCCAGGCTATCTTGTAGGCACCGTTTTTTTTTGGCAAGAGGCTGGACACCGCAACGAACAGCTTTATTCGCCTAAATAATGTTTATCATCTTTTATACAAGGGATCTCTCTGAGTATTGAACAACTGGTAAAAACTGAGGAAATAGCGTATATCAAGTAGGAGTGACTATTGCGGAAATTTTAACTACTGCGATTGTATTGCAATAGGCCACATGGATATTGGGATAGTATTGCGATAGAGGAGGTACTATAGCAATAGTACTGCGATAGTTTTCAGGAATATCTGTTTTTACTTAATGCCTTATACTTTAAGAAATAACTAAGAAGTGGTGGTAGACGTTAAAAATTATGTTAGAAGAATAAAAACCATTGAAACTATCAATAGTTCGCTACACTATCGCGATTGTTATCGATGTTTCATTTTTGCTATCAATCCATGTGATAAATTCTGCCGGCAGATTTTCCCGCAATTTTGAACAGGATTTGACAAAATCGCGCATACTCGATTACTAAGCAAACGGTCAACCAGCGAATCGAACTTAATTGTGTGTTTGTTTTTTTTAACTCACCATTACTGAAACATAGAAAGGTCAACAGACTTACGACTATGCTCACAAAACGCATTATCTCACCGAAATTCCGGAAATAAATAATTACAATAGCATTTACCATAATTTTAATTTACGCGTAAAAACGAAATCAAAGAGTGATTTCAAAGGAAATGTGATGGGTTGTAGTGACCAGATTCTGTCTTCCGAGCCGAATTTCACCCGGACGATCAAACTCAACCTACTTTTGAAGTGACTCCTGGGTTCAAACCTTTCTCAAAATAAGCTTAGATAATAAGGGCGCTAGAGACAAAAGACCGTCGTCATCAGAAGATATGAATAAATTAGGCGCGAAAATAATGGCGGGAAGAATCAGGAAGTTGTAAACAAATACACGTGATGCAGCTAGCTGATGACGATGCTTTAGGAGTCTTCGATGACGACTATAAGTTCTCATCTTTAAACATTTTCATTTATACTATAAGTTTTTTTTTAATTAACAAGTAGAAGATCGGGTTATTATTCCTTTTCAAAACTGAAAAATTTCAATTTTAACATCTCGAGTTTCTTTGAGCGTCTGGTGATAGAGCGAAATGAAGAAGTTGAATATGCTAATACGAAGTGTGGGCAAATGGGAAATTTAATGAATGAACATTGCTTAAAATCTTTTCCACAAAAAAGGCGCTTGAAACAAAGCTATAATTTCAAATGAAAAACAAATTTTTGTCGGGAATTATATGATTTTCCGAAGTTGTTTCATTTGTTGTTGAGATAGTATCAGACCTGGTTTGGATACGATTCAGAGGAATCGCTTAGGGTTAGTTTACATGTGGCGTCGTAAAACTACCAGTTTTAGAAATCGTCTGTTGTTGGGCTTACGTGAATCACTATAAAAGCTTTCGTTGAAATATTGGAAAAATTTTGTTTGCCCCTTCTTTTAAGTATAACGACCCCAATCCAAACCCAATCCAGGTTTTTAAACGAAAATCAGGCGAAATAAGCAAACAACCGGCATCGTTTATGTTCAACTTTAGCGCTGAAGATTAAATGAAAAAGGATGAATAGACCATCAAAATAATTTCTTCCAAAACATTCCTGACTCTAAACACGCGTATGTACCTTTAACATACTTGTTTTGAATCATTCCTTTGCCAAAAACTTTGTCGGCGGCCGCCAGGAGAACGAAACAATTCATGTTTTGAAAGCGAGAGAAACACGTGCGTTGATATTTACGAAACAGAATTTGCGTAGCAAATCAAGGGGTTAGTTAAAACACACAGCTTTCCCGCAGACTTACTCATGCCCAAATTTTTTTGTTCTTTTTTACGCGACAAGGACAATGAAGCCACTAAATTGCCGTTTCATTACTGAAAATTTAGTAAGAAATCAAGGAAGGTAAACATTTTACTCGCCGCATGGTCAAACAAAGAAAACTTAAAGAGAAATATGAGAAATTACCTCCACCGTTTTTCTGACAGAGGTACGGGAAACGCCAAACATTTCCCAAACCAACAGCAAAACCGATCGTCGCGAGGATAAACTCTATTTGGTTTCCCCATTTTCCTCGGTCTGTGTCAGCCTCGTAAATTCGCACCGTAACACCATTGCTTTCGATATCAGTGGTAGGATGTGGGTTATTTATCTCTTCAACTTCTTCCCTTTCAACATTAAAGGCGATCCTCTTCGTGTCCGAATACTCGAGATCATCTTCTTTGGCCATTCTTGGTTTCTTGCAGCGCTAACTCGGTTACTCGCTGTTTGCTCTGAAAAACAAAACAAAAAACTAAAGTGAATGAGTCACGAGACTTATAAATATGGATAATACTGGCACGTCTGTAATATCAGTACCGGCCGGCCACGCGCAGTTTGTATGATAGCCCATGCAACAAAACTGATTAGGCACGCTTCCATCTCTTGGCGTTAATATTCTGATTATTTTGGAAACGAGAAGGAAAGCTTACAGAGCTTATGAAAAAATATCAAGCTCCAGCAAAAATTTATTCGGCTTTATCAATATTATTGGCAATTGTCGAGAGTTCGAATAAGCCAAACACTGTTATAAAAAGAAACCACTGTTGAACTGAATGACTTATTCAGGGTTATAACACTTCTTTTTAGTGTAAGTATGCTATTTGATATAGACCATTTGCAGTGTGTTTAAAAGTTAGTCTCTCGTACTATATTAATTGTGCAGCGTTATCGGGGACGAAGTCTGTTGCATCAGATAAACGTAAATCTTACGATTTTTTTTTTCATTCAATAAAAATTGTTGTTTTACGGCAAGAGGTATGATTCGCTGCGTCAATCTCTAGGTCACTGAGTATCCACTGGGCGCCTGACACTGATGACGCTATACAGTCGGCCTAAACAATACTTACAATGAACGCCTACGTGGCCTTACAGAGCTGCGACAAAGCAAAACACCTTCTATTGAAAAATACCTGCACTAGTGTACTTTTGTCAAAGGCATGGAGTCAGATGTATTTTCAAACTCTTAAGAAAAATAAATGAAATTTCTGTAGACGACCAGCAAGTCTTAAGAACTAAACTTCACGTGTCTTCTTTACCAACTATAATGCCGGCTACGGTAACAAAAACGTGCATCTTGTTTGGCAACATTACTGCAAAACGAGTTAAAAAGCTATGTTGCTCGGTTTTACCACTCATGTTCAAACTTGTCTTGCAGCTAATCAGTTTGTTCCAAGTTGAGTGAATACTGACTTCTGGATAAAAGTTACGCCATACACGCAAGGAGTCACGTCACTTGCAGCAAAACAAGTTTGCCTTGGGCCAGTAAAACGCGCACCATGTAAAGACTTTGTAAAATGCAAAAAGTAGAACCTGATTACTCTCTACTTTCTGCAAAAACTTTTCAAAACCTGTAATAACCTGACTTGTTGCAAGATAGGTTGATTCGTGGGTGGTAAAACGTGCAACACCGCTATTCAACTTGTTTTGCCGCAATGTTGCAAAACAAGTTGTACGCGGTGTTTGACGATGCTCGTTATACCGTACCTTTATATCAATACCCTTAACGTTTTAATGCAGTGTTTGTTTAGTGGGCTATTAGTATTCATGGCCATTTAAAGGATTAAAGGGATACACACTTGCCATCAGGTCAAGAAAATTTCATATCTTTTTCTGCTCGGTTGTATGTAGGTCAATATTAAATATTTTCTTTCAATTTTTACCCGAAAATTGAACCTGAGAAAGTTAACGCCCCTTTATATTTTGGTAGTTAATAACCGAAAAGTATGCTTATAAATTCTTCCACTTTAAAGGATATGAAAACTGTGTAAATTATTTGAGAAATTTGCAAAAAATAATACATTTAGTATAAGTAGTTTTCGTGACAGAACTTTTCAGTTGACATTTTGCACAAGCCTATCATAATAAGCCAAAACTACAACAAGGGCATCTGTCATCAAAAAACATTATCTTCATCTTGCCTTTAAACGGGATGAAGCGAAAGGACACGTCTTTGTTTGTATTGGGTTCAGAACAAAAGTAACATCGAACTTGCAACGGCTGGCAGGATTGTTTCATTGTTTCATTGTTTTATTGGAAACAAGACTGAGTGCCGTCTACACGCGTTGTGGAGCGTAACAAACGCAATACTGATATCAATAATATAACGATAATCAGTTTACAAGTGAAAAAAAATTCAACGCTGACCTGGGTCAAAATTTTCTTTGTTTTGCCTACTGGGCTATCGGCCGGATTATAAAGCAAACAGCTGCCTTGTTCCGAGTTATGCATGATTACCGATAACTGCTGTATTTGATGCCGCATCCTATGTAAATTCTTAAAAGGTAATATTTTCTTTTTTCCAGCAATTTGAACAAATAATTGCGATTTACTCCAACCTAATACCCACAGAGGCAGCTAATAGTTTTGCTACAGCGAGTAATTTAGTTTCTTGGGAAAAAAGCCACTTGAATTGCAGAAACGGAGGAGTGAATTATAAACTTTTAATAAGAAAAGCCGATCACTGGCCGGGGAGGCTTACCTGGAGTAGTTCGTATCACCTACGGGAACGATAGAATCGCCGGGCAGAGGAACAGTTGCTATTCCCAAGAAAGCAAAGAGGAAATTGATACAAAGTATAAAGCCTGCACGGCTATAAATAAGAAGGCGAGGGCTGGTCTGTTCCTGCTAAAGATCGGCGATGGCAAATTCCCCCTAAAAACCCAGCTACGGTTCTTGAACGCCAGTAGAAGAGAAAACAGGCTCTAACTTGAGTCTCATTATTAAATGAAAAGGTCATTTTGGTTATTTTAAGTACAGTATTTCGGATTTTTTAGAGATTCCATTTTATGAAGGGACACGTTTTAACCGGCGCTGTTCTGTGCACATTGCACATAGTGAGTTAACGAAAGTGATTTGATTTGAAAGCTGAACTTTGGTGTAACTCGTTAACTTTATTACTGATGCGGATCAATAACAAGTAGAAAGTCCTTCTGTAGTTCCGGCCCGTAGTCTACAACAGCACATGTAGCAGAAAGATCAGGGTCAAAGTTGTAGACTCGGTATTAACTCATTTACCTAATTCCAACATACATTATATTTTGGAGGTCGGTATATTAAAGAACGGAAATGCAAATATAATGAGTCATTTGAACAACCATACTACAGTCTGCAGCTGCAGTCCGTGTTTTAAACCGAGAAACGAAACAACCTAAGTTAGTCATACAACGTATCGAATTTTTTCAAACGTCATATTAATCGACTGTTTATAAGGAGCCGAAGGAAACACTGTGTGCGTCTATACAATAATCAATCAAGAAGGAAAAAAGCAAATTAGAATTAAACTTGGCTTGCTACCACGGGGTATTTTACTTGTGTTACATTTTGCTGTTTATTTCATTGTCTAAACACGCCAAACCTTTTGTCTGCTTGAAGTGGACTAAACATTGTTGGCAAACTTCCATTCCGGGTCCCGGTCAGTGTCTTAGATAAAACAAATATACGCATGCCACAATTCCAAAAAGAAAAACTGTTTACTCAGTAATAATAAATTGGAGGTTTACCCTTAGCTGCTCTCAAATAATTGTTCTGATTTAAACTACCATAAATCGCTTGCAACCTGACAACAATAAGATAAATCAAATCCTTTGTTTTCAATACTTATACAAGGTCATACACCATACAAGTCAGTTTTAAAAAAGGCACCGAGAATGTCTTGGGTATCGCGGGCCGGGTATCGAAAACGATTCACCACTTACCAATAACAGTCGATAGGAAAAACTGTCCTGGTGCTTCTATTTTCATTGCTTTACCTATGAATTAACTTTCGAACTTCTATCCCTGAACTTTCTCGCCGTCGCATTAAATGAGTGGTTTTGGTTTCTCTGACTAAGACAGCCAACACTTGAAATTCTTTGAGGGGAATAATTTATTCCTGTTATCTCCATGTCACATTTCTTTAAATATTCAGTGAATTAACAATAAGAATGGTAATAAAGCAGCAGACCGTTGACATATTTAGTTTACCTACCGTCGGGGTCACGAAACTGAGGCAATCTTACAATACAATGAAAGTAAATGTTCAATTTATTACTCAAGGTACGAGGATCCACATGTTACCACTACTAAGAGACTTTGTTTTGAAAATAAAACTAACGAGTTGGGTTTTTCTTCATTTATATCTACAAAAACCTTAAAACGTCATCTAAGGAATTTATTGGAGAATCTGTTGCTGCTATTTTAAGAAATTTAATTAAAATATACATCTAGCCAATATGTCCAAAAATCGATTACTAATTGAATTGAATTCAGATAAATTGAAACACACGTCCAGAGCAAGAGAAGAAACCGAGTGGGGGGGGGGATACAAAAGAGAGGAGATGGAGAGAAGAACAGGTCACGCTCAAAAAAGAATATAGTTTACAGGAGGCAAATATTCAGGGTATTATATTATCACTGATCCATGATGAAAAGCATAAATTTAAGATGATTGATGGTTGTCCATTCTGTCCTTCACAGGTACAGCACATTAAAAACTTCCTGTCATATAAACTTCCCATTTCATTCTCCAGAAAAACGCGTAAAAAGGAAAAATTCCTGCCTAAGAGTTCGGTGAGTGGTCAGTGGAGCAAATGAGTCTAAGCCTGTTTTCAACTATTCATCATCATTTACTCAATCTTGGTGAAAAAGTGGTATTCACGACAAGTTATTTTGATAACAACTTCAACCCCCCTTGAAGATTTATTCTGAAAGTTAGAAAACCTAACTATTTTTGAGCCCGCGATCTAACACCGCTTTCTTCTGACGTTGCTAAGTAACCTTCGTCTCCTCGTGGCGGCAAAATGGTGAACCCCACAACAAAACAGTCAGCGTGAAATCTTACTATGAATACTATCAGAAACCCATGGGTTGCTGATACTATTCATGGACTATGTTGTATATTTGATGTCTGTCCGCATTTGGATACGGATAAACACAGATGCTTGGCATCCTTCATCTTGCTTCTTATTCGCAAAACTACGTGCTTTATCTAGTGTAGTGTAGTATTCTATGCAAATCATAATATCAAAAGGTCGTCGACAGAGTTTTGTTAAGAGCTTTTGTGGCCGAGTTTAATACACCAGTTTAAGTATTTGAAAACTTACAATATTTCATTCCGCGAAATGTAATGACACTACTCCACTGACAACCCTAACTTGAAATCTATATATGTATTGCAATCGCTCAACCTTTGTACGTAGGCTTAGTCCTTTTATATTTCCCAAGAGAATCCACTCTAGCTAGTTATATAGTGCCCGTCTTGACAAATCTACTCAATCGTATTATTTTTTTACGCCAATTAAAGTCCTCTTTTGAGTAATGCTTTAAACTATATGTTTTTGACGGTGGAGTTGTTCTGTTGTAGTCGACACATCCGCTAATGCTCTTCTAATAAAAAATTCGTCAAATATCTTTTAGTACTAAAACAATACCTGCATCACACTTATGTTCAATTCAAAATCTACGTCTATGAGCTAGAGGCTTCAAGGAAAAAGGAAATCTTTTTAAAAGCTTAAATTCAGTACTTAAACTTTTAATATGTGGTCCCAGTTTTTTTTTTGGAAGCAAGCTCAATAACAAGTATTCATTTACGGTAAACGTCTTCTATTGCCGCCTTCTGTCTTTAATATTGCCGCCCGCTAATCGCAAACCTTTCTTCTTCCGTCCCGAGTGAGCCACGAACAGAAAAATAAACACTGAGCTAAATGGATATCGTCGGACTTATCTGGAGTTTTGTCAGTTTTCGCCGTGTTAATTGATGTTATTGAACAAACCAGTTTCCTGTGGCGACAGAAAAAGCAAATTTGGACTGGTTTTCCTTCTTTTTAAAATAATTAATGTTTTAACTTTCAGCGATCACTACTTTGTTTACATGTGTTCAAGCGGCGCAATGGCGCGAAAAAAATTGTGGTTCGTTCTGCCTCTAAGTAATTACAACTCAACCAAAGAGTGTACGCTTTTAAACAGCAATAGGGGAGTTCGGACTGAACCAAATTAGTTTTGGCTTTTCGACGGAATGAACTTTGAAACTCGTTTTACAAATTTCGGTTTTCTGGCCTTGTTTTGCATCGTGTTAACTGTGTGTTTGAATGAGTTCCCTAACTCACAGAATTTCCACAGCATTGTTTTGTGTCTTGCTAATGTAGATTAAGGATGAATTATCAAGAACATAATCGTGATCAAAAGTTTACAAAACGACCATAAACATACCGATAAAAGAGATCCAAAGAAAGCCCAAACGATTTGTCGACGAGACCACGTGGAATACACTCAAACTGATATCACAGAGTTCCTAATTTGCAATTCAACGCGCCAAACAATAGGTCAAGTCAACCGCGAACGAGCCAATGAATTGGCGTCTTTATAATTTCATTGCGCAAGTTAATGGCTTTGTGACTTGCATAAAAGACAGGTTTTACCTGTCTAACTTAACCACTTCGTTTGTTTCATCTTCGTCTATTTTCAGTTTCGACGAGCTTATTCAATTTAATAAAGACGCATGGACATTTCTAGGAAAGCATAGGAGATGTCAGGAAGAAAAAGTGAGGTGCATGCATATTCGTTTCACCTTTTACCTCTGATCTCGTGTATTCTCACTTATTAGCATTGAAAGTGGTTCTAGTGTAGCTATAAATAAAGCAAAAACGTTCTTCAGATACGTGATACATATCGGGTAATCTTGAATAAAATTTGAACTACAGATGTACTACGTAGCTAGCAGTGAAAAAAATTCCCATTCGTTCTGTTTTACTTTCTAGGAACTTTCAGTTCGTTTACAACCAGGCTTTTTTCCACTCATGCATAACTAATATTGGTGTGGATACAGTTTTAGTCCCTTCGAAAACGAAAGCAAGGCACGCCGACTTCCCCTCCTGTTTTCCCTTTCGAGTAACGGGATATTTTTAAGGGTCTCTTAATTGTCTTTTAGGAAACCAAATAGCTGATATATTTTGCAACATAATTACTATTCACGTTGGCGATAGTGGCTTACGCTTTCAACTGCAAGCAAGTTGTGAACTCGTCGTGGGGTTTATTTTAGTTGCCTTAAAAAGCTTTTTCTTTATCTTATTTCACTTTTAAACTTATATTCTTCCTCAATGAAACTAAACAAAGTTGAAGGTGTCTATGTGCACAGCTGCGGAATTTCTCAATGGCTTCGAAACTTTTTATGCAAATAAACATTCTTTACTTGCATCGTGGTTGCCACGTTTCCCGCCAAAACGAGGTATGGAGCCCCGCTGCGCTCCGACGTAGTGATCAGTCAACTTTAATAGGACAATATTCACTATAATTGCTATCACCAAAGCGCTTCAGAAGTAAACCCCTGCCTGGTTTATGTTCAAAATGTTCTTGTCCCACGGTATCATACAATTTTCACTAAATCTGTCGACTGCCAACTTTTTATTTCGACCAGGAGCCCATGTTTTGACTGATTATACTCTTGTTACAAATTAAAAGTCACGTGTTTTTCTGTATTCATCTATTTATCCTAAGGTATCGTTTCACGCCATCGTCTTATTCCAGTTTCTTCAACAGATCCAAAATTTTACAAAACTAAACAAACCACTGTGAAACTGATTTTATTTCCAACCAGGAACCAATGTACCCCTATTCCAACCCCTTACCCGCCTAAGAAGTTAGCTGTTATTGTCGAGCTTCGATAGAGACGGTATAGAGTTTGTAACATGTAGCCTCGAGCCACGCTCTTTTCACATTTTTCAGGCGAGCTCGTTAAGTGGACATGGACGGCGAAAAACACGTCCGCTTCGGTCTTGCCTGAAAAACTCAAAATATAGCGCCTATATTCTGCAGACTAGACTTGCAAGTGGTTTAAGGCCCCTTCCACACGTATCCAGATATTTTTTAAACAAGGATTTTTTTTCTCGTTTTAAACTTCTGTCTACACGTAAACGGCGTTTTCGGGCGCTGAAAAAGCAGATTTTAAAAAACGGTCTTCAAAGTGGAGATTTTTGAAAACGGCTTGTTGCTCTCGTGTGGACGCCTGGCGCGCGATCCATTCAACCAAACTTTCCGGAAATTTCGGTCCAAAACTCAATGGATCGGTTCGGTCCAACCGGAAAAGTTTCGAAAAAACAGGTCCACCTTTTGAGGTGGTCCTCTTTTCCCGGTCGGACCGGTTGGAATTTTGGTTGAATGGATCGCGCCCCAGACTGACGAAAATGGAGGTTTTTGAATACGATGATGTCATACATCATACAGCGCACGCTCTGTTAGGAACGACAATACGTGTGACTGTGTACTTTTTTAAACGGCGAAAAAAAATTCTCCGTTTTCAAAAATATCCGGATAAGTGTGGACGATGCATAAGTAGCCTTACATTCTGTACAAAGCTCCAAAAGCCTAAGTTGTGAGGCATAGGGGGCAGGACAGATTTTTCTCGGCATTTTTCGCACTTGAGCACATTAATCAAAAGCATAACTCGTCTTGAAGAACTCGCACGTGAAAAAGCCTGTATACTACAGGACTACAAAAAGCATTATGTCTCAATTCTGACGGGAAGCCACTTTTTTGACGAGACTAATTAAGCATCCTTGAAGCCATGGCAAATATACACTGCTCTACTGCTTCTAATCCAAAAAGTGTGAATTCGCACGTCTACTTTTTCCACGCTAGAATACAGAACAGGGATAACTGAAACTGTGAAAGATTTGAATTATTTAGGCTTTTCAGAACATTTTCAAAGGTCACTGAATATTTCTTCACAATTTCCATCCTTTGATCAGATTTAAAATTAATAATAATCAGTCTAATACCACACATAGTTTTCGTGCGTGATATTCAGCCTGAGTTGGAAATTAGTAATGGATGTCGATCGGAAGTTTGAAATACAAACGCCTCGCGAAAAAATGCATGACAACACTGAACCACTTTAACTTGTCTGAATATCAACAGGCCGGAGGGAAGTGACAGCAATGGCTGAAAAAGCGAGTGCGACTCCAATAATAAAGAGGCGCAGTGAGCCCTTAGCTGCGACGACGAAGGCCCCATAGATTTGTAAATAATACCAATTTTAGCACTGAAGCACACGTATCAACTCCGCGGTTTACTCCGCGGTATGGCCAGTAACTTGCGCATTCTCTCAACCCTATCACCCAGGCAGTGGCAGCAATGGACAGCTGTTTTGTCCTCGTTAGGACTCATCAGCATGGCATTGGTGTTGTTCCCATGTATTTGGCCTGGACTCCATATGCATATTATTCTGTCGAGTACTTTCTCCTTCTTGCTGAAATTGATGCACAGTAGCTAGGTACCCGGTTTGAACCTAAGTTTATGATGGTTTTTCAAGAAGAATGTTTTCAACTTTCTTTCCATTCCTGTGGTATGGCGAATGGTTCCCTGAGGCAACCAAGCGAAAGTCGACTCGCTTGCTAGTTGATTCAACTAAAGCCGGTTATATTCATCTTGGTTAAGAATTTCCCTTCTCAGAATCAATTCATGCTTCTTGGCTTGATTTCAGCGATTTCCTAGTGGAAGAGGATTGGAGCAAATCTCGGATAATTTCTGAGTCTCTCCTTCTTTTGGTGGTGATTCGCTGTAAAAGACGTAGAAAAAATACCGCTGGAATGCACACACAGGAGGCGCAGATGAGAAAAGCAATTATGAAGTAGCACCAGACTGGGTACTCTACATTCTTCACATCGCCCTGGAAAACAAACAAGCAAACAAACATTCTAATACGACTCTGTTATCATGGATTAGCGTTGGAACTGAGAAATTCCACATTTACTTTTGTTCTTCATTAGTACAAACCGGGGGCTGAGGTAGTTCTTTTGCAGTAATTGCTAAAACTAATCCTCTCTTGCCTTTGGGCCGTGCTAAGTGCAGTCGTCTTGTATTGTAAAATTATACACATGAGATAGTATGGATTAAAAACATCAAGATCAACTTCCTTTCTTTTAGTTGAAAGCAAGGCTGTACTATTAAGCTATGAGTACGCAGCGTAAAATGATTCTAATTAAGTGGTAGCTTACGTCATTTTCTCTCCAGGCTAAATACGTAATCGGTTTTATTCCCATGTTGAAAAGGCTGCAGACGAAAATCACTAGGACTATCAAAGGAGATACGAACCGCCATGTTATTTGCCAATACCAACCCGGCCGTTCTCGAAGCATGTACTCTATGTCGTCATAAAACCTGGAAAAGTGCATTTAGGAGACAATGTCACATATGTTGTGAAGTATTTTCTAGGTTGTTATGGGGATGTTTGTTATGCGGTATTCACTTAGCTGACTTCATATTTGCACTTGAAGTTTCACTCGTGCTCAGAGTCTCGTTATGATTAGGTTTGCAGATCAAGGTTAGCCCGTATTTGTATCGACCGGTTTTTGAATTTTATGACCTTTTTATTTAAGGGGTTTTTGAGTGTCAGTCCTTGTAGTAGACACGTTAGAGATCATATCTAACCTTGATTGTTACCTATATCCGGCAGAGTTCCTGTTTTGGTTTAAGGTTTAGCCTCGTGGGTTTAGTCGTTAAAATTTCATTGGTTTTCTTGTACTTGACATTGTTAATCTTATAGGCTTGTTTATTCCACTTTGGTTCGTAGCTCTCATGGTCAGCAAGCGCGAACGTAACTACATTTACTGAGTTATTTAGGTTGCCAATATTTGGTGCAGTTAGTTACTTTCAGAAGTTATGTTCAGTTGTAGTGGTTAAGTGGGAAATTTGAAGGGTAATAGTCAAGTTGATGCTGTGAGAAGAAAACATTTGAGGTGCTGTGATAGATAAAGAACACCAAGATCAAAACCAGACTCCTAGTACCTCTTCGCTATAGTAACGGGTTGCTCGAGCCCCCCCATACGTTAGAATTTCATCCATTCAATTCATTTGATAGAGACTTAAAAAGCAGGGGCAAAATTAAAACATGATCATATTTGGATATATAAAAGTGCTGTGATCTCTTTTATCTAGCTTGAACTTCATGCACAAACCATGTTGATGGCGTGGCACTACTGTTGTCGAGTTTCCCACCTGTTAGCACCGTACACCCATGAAACTCCAATAAGTTCAAAAAAGCAGATAAAAAGAAGCGGAAGTGTTCCTGTAAAGCTGTCAAACATCTGTAACCAGTACTCCCCAGACCTCTGACAGAACAGAAGACCCACGGCCATACATAAAAAACACGTTAAACCTGATGAAAAAAATATGTATTGCAGCACAGTTAAGAACTAAGTACGAGAAAGAAGTCAGACGTTCGCGCTGATACTAGTCTTGGTATCGGGCTTTCCTTAAGGGCCAGAAACCCGCTGATACTAATCAAGGTCTCGGTAAGTGTTATCAGCCTCGGCCTTCGGCTCGGCTGACAACACTTACCTGGACCTTGATTGTTCCGAATATCACAAAAGCCTCATTCAATAGTTGTTTTATTATACTTTGTTTTGAAATAAATAATGACAAATGCACCGTTGCACGGAACCTATTTGACACTACTCTACTAAAATCATGCATTGCACGTGCATGTAGGTTGTGCTTATTTCCAAAATTAACTGTAGGCTCTTAGCCAATGAGAAGATAGATGAGTAATGATGCCCCCATACATGAGTGTGAAAGTGAGATAGACCACTACACCGGGCACCACGTACCCTACTCTTTGCGAAGAGTATGTGGGTTCTTTAACGTCCCACAGATTTTTTATTACATGTGCAAGGGCTTGTGAGACGGGGCCTACAGTTGATCGTTCTTATCCGAGAAGACTAGAGAGTCAAACCGTTTGCAGATGTTATTACAAAGGCAGCACTTTCTCCTCAGTTATTTAAAGACCCTGAGTTTTGGTCCGGCCGGGGTTTGAACCTAAAGCCTCCTGCTCAGCAGACCGGCGCTTATCCCATTGAGCTAACCGGGCGGCATTATGCGACGGCGGTAAAAGCGTTTGAAATAAATGACTTACTTTTAAAAGACTTATTCACGGGCACAATAATGCAATATCGGAACAGCTTTCTGCTTAAACGGGTCAATAAAATGATTCTCATCACTCATTATAATTACTTTGAAATTCACGAACGTTACGTTTTTAACTCGAGGGTACGCGCGAGCGTACCACGAGTTATTGCAGGGACTGAGATGTTGCATCCGCGGATCCTTCTCACGTCATCATCCATACTGGCACCAACAATCTTCCGTCGGAGTCTGCCGATTCATGTGTCGCCGATATCAAGAGCCTTGTATTGAAGGTGAAGAGCAAGTTTCCTAACTCAAGCATTGGTCTCTCGGGTATAGTCTACAGAGAAGATATCAACGTCGATGCTAAACGCATTGAAGTTAATGAGAGGGTCAAGCTCACAGCAGTAGATAATAACTTTACTTATATTGATAATTCGGTTATTGACGCCTCAGCATTAAATGGTAGTAGACTTCATCTGAATGCCAAAGGTTCGTCATTGCTGGCCGTGCAATTTATTAAGTTTTTAAGATCTGGTTCTGGCAAGTATAATCAGTCTCTTAAGGGTTTTCAGTCCTCAGCTATCCAACAACTGGTAAAGCTTCTGATGGAACTGGGAAACCTTCCCTCTCCAGCTCGCAACAGGAGACGCCCACGCTAGCTTCTCAACCGAGTGACGTATCATCAGGTATTCCTAATCAAAACGTTGATTCATTTGAAAGTACAATTCTCTCTGATTTTCTTCCTTCTGGTCGTGGTTTTAAAATTGCAGGTTTAAACATTAATAGTCTTACAAAGCATATTGATGAACTAAGAATTCTCCTTGCCGATCGCTCCATTGATATTCTCTCAATTAATGAAACTAAACTTGATGACTCTATCAATAGTTGTGAGGTCCAAATACCAGGCTATGAATTTATTCGTCGTGATAGAAACAGACAAGGAGGAGGAGTAGGTTTTTATATAAAAACCTCGATTAATTTTGGAGTTCGCTCTGATTTGAATGCACCCAGTCTTGAAAATTTATGTATAGAGATTCGGAAACCAAACTCCAGGCCATTTCTGATAGCCACTTGGTACAGACCTCCTTGCTCCTCAATTGATTTATTTTTACCTTACGAATCATTTCTTGAGAAATTAGATTCCCTCGGCCTAGAATATTATCTGCTAGGTGATTTAAACTGTAACCTGGCCTCTGCACAATATGATTTAAATACTCGACGCTTATGTGAAATTTCTGATTTATTTGGGCTTCAACAGCTTATAACTGAACCTACTCGCATAACGGAATCCTCTTCAACATTAATTGATTTAATTTATACAAACTATACTGACAGGGTAGTCTGTTCCGGAGTCTCTCATATTGGTATCAGCGATCATAGCCTTATTTACGTTTATAGGAAATTATCTCTCACTTTTCCTTCAAAAGGGCACTCAACCATTTCTTATAGAAATTTCCAAAATTTTAATAGAGAGAGTTTTCGGAACGATATCGCCCAGCAAGACTGGTCCTGTAATGTTTCTGAAGATCCAAATGTTTTGTGGACAAACTGGAAAACGAAGTTTTTGGATATTGTTAATATTCATGCGCCACTCCGAACTAGACGTACTAGAACAAATAAAGCACCCTGGATCAATTCAGAATTAAAGAAAGGCATGCGTGATCGTGATGCTGCCAAAAGAAAAGCAATTACATCGAATGATCCACACGATTGGAAAAGGTACAAAAAGTTGCGAAATATAATAAACAATGACATCAAAATTTCTAAAGCATTTTATTATTCTAATGCATTTATTCAATCTAAGGGTAATCCTCGAAAAACGTGGCAAACCTTTAATGAGCTTACATCCCGTCGTGTGAATAATACAACG